>NW_009940414.1:0-11647 GCF_000696875.1 Nestor notabilis | reverse complement strand
GAGAGTAATGGCTTTAAACTGAAAGAGGATAGATTTAGATTAGATATAAGGAAGAAGTTTTTTACTGTGAGGGTGGTGAGACACTGGCACAGGGTGCCCAGAGAAGCTGTGGCTGCCCCATCCCTGGCAGTGTTCAAGGCCAGATTGGACAGGGCTTTGAGCAATCTGGTCTAGTGTGAGGTGTCCCTGCTTATGTCAGGGGGGTTGGAAATAGATGATCTTCAAGGTCCCTTCCAAACCAAACTATTCTGTGATTTTGTGAGAGAGACGGAAGGTCCCAGTCAAGGCTGACCATGTCTGAGTGGCAGTACTTGTACTGTTTGAACACAACACTTTTAATAGTGAGCAAAAAATAGCCTCTGTGGAATAGTGCAGGTCCATCAAGATCCTTAGAGACCAGACTAGATGAAGGGTTGCGTAATTCCCACAAGACAGATGCACTGTATTTTTATACCCCATCTGGGGATTTCATTTACTTGAGGACAATGAGTCTTAGAGCATCAGACCTCACATTTGTGTCTGAAGCTCCAAGCAAACGCTGCTCTCCCCAGGCTCTTGCTTATTGCTGCCAAAACCAACAGCAAACCTCACACTGACTTCTAGAAAAAAAGGGTTAGGCTCTTACCCCATTTTGCAGACTATGGATGCATTTAATGTTAGTTTTGAGTAGTGAATGTCCTTTGGAAAAGCAGCTGAAATGCACGTGGCTGATTGTCGATGCTAGTATTAAGTTTTCCTCTGAAATATTTTACTTCTAATCTTCCAACCTATTTCTGCACCCAATTAATCTACAAAACCTAAAAAATCTTCAATATCTACATATTCTGCTTGATTAATCTTCTATGGGTATGCAAAACTTATAAGAAAAAATTACTCTGATTACATGATTGAGGCAACATTTCACTTTTCAGGGAATTTTTACTACAGCAGCTAGACGATAACAAAAATCATTGGCAGTGTTAAGTGGATTCCACTTAAACAACTGCAACATAAGTGACGTTGATTGTTACAGTGTTTTATATGGCAGCATGAATATGACTAAAATTAATATGTGAAACAAACCATTTATTCATTTCTCCTCTGGCAAAAAAAAGTCTTTATGCTATTGCGTAAGAGGTCAGGATGGTCTGTGTCTTGAGAAAATGTGATCTTGAGAAAATGTGAGCAGAAAATGTCTGGTTGAATATAATAAAATGTGTAGACTCAGAAGCCCTCTCTCTGTTTTCATTGGCCACATTGCATTTCTGGCATGTAAAGAAACTCCTGCATTCTCAACAGGAACTAAGTGTTCCTGTGTTCCTGTGTGGAAGAATTATGGTCTTTGGAATAGAACTAATAGAAATAATTTTTAAGTAGAAACTGATCTGAAATTATGATTTATTAATGTAGCATAGAATTCTAGTAGTACACCATTCTAGTATGGTGACATCAAGCCACTAATACAGCAAAACATTAAAAAATCATAATATTTAAACTATATTATAATTTTATAACTGAATCATATATAACATGATTTCTTTAGAAACTAAGTGAAGGTATGAAGACTATCTGGAATTAGCTTGAAGATTAGTGATCAACCTTAGACAATAGATGTAATGGAGATTGTTCGCTCTGTGTCACCCAAAGAACATCTCATCTGATCACACAGGTACCTTCCATAGCAATGCAGCAACTGGTTAATTGAAAATATGAAAAAAACTGGTATATTCATAGAATCACAGAATGGTTTGGGTTGGAAAGGACCTTAAGATCATCTAGTTCCAACCCCCCTGGTATGGGCAGGGACACCTCACGCTAGATCATGCTGCCCAAGTCTCAGTCTAACCTGGCCTTGAACACTGCCAGGGACAGAGCATTTACCACTTCTTTGGGCAACCTGTTCCAGTGCCTCACCAGCCTCACAGTAAAGAACTTCTTCCTTATATCTATCTAAAAACCTGGGCTGCAATTTCTCATATTCCAGTTATGCCCAGCGTGTCACCAAATTATCACAAAATTAGAAAAGTAAAGCTGATACGTTACTCATTAAACATAAAAATAAGCCAAAAATTCTATTTTCTGAAAATGCTGCTATGTGTCTTGAGAATACTAGATTCGTTTTCTACAGGACGTAAGAATTAGATCCAGGAATCATAGTATTACTAAAAGAAACTGCCCATTTTCCTTACTACACCTTTAAACATTAAATTGGCCTATGAATTAATTCTTGTAGTGAATAAAAGACTTGGAAAACTATTACAGAAGAAAAAGAAAGAGTTCAAATGTAAGGCAAGATTATACAATTTAGTATCTTTTGTACAAATACTCCCCCCAAAAGAAAATGAGGAAAAAAAGCAGAATTATCTTAAATACATATACGTAGATATGGACTGGGAAATTGCCTATAGAAATTAATTTCTCCAGGCAGTCAAGTATTTGGTTAACTCTAATTAACTGCTGTATTTAGTTAACATACTAGATGCTGGGTAAAGTGTCAGTGTGGTACAGGTACATATCACAGCTTCATATTAGTCTGCAGTCAAATTTTTAGTGAATTTTATTTTCTTAAATAAGGCAGCACTTTTGGTAGTTCTGTTTAGCTATGAAATTAACTCTTATATTTACTTTAGAAGCAACTGATTGCAAACCACATTATCTTGGTTTGAGAACCTGTCACGGCCACATCAAGACCATACAAACATCTACCATCAGCAAGTCCCTGCTGTTTCATCAAGGCATATTCACTTTACCTGAAATGTTGTTGTATGGAATATCCTGATATTGATACAAGAAAATTACAGTCAGTCCCCTAGCTGATTTACATGTAACTTGGTGTTAAGGAATACATAATTTGAGGAATTTTAACAGACATTAGGGATTTTTTTTTCCTTTCTCTAATTGCCTTTGTGTATGCATTTTATCACATGATGTTACATGATAAGCAATCCAAAGGAGTGTGGCCAGCAGGTCAAGGGAGGTGATTCTGCCCCTTTACTCTGCTCTGATGGGACCCCACCTTGACTACAGGGTCCTCAGTATAGGAAAGCCATGGACCTGTTGGAGAGGGTCCAGAGGAGGAACACAGAAGTGATCAGAGGGATGGAGCACCTGTTCTATGAGGAAAGTATGAGAGAGTTGAGGTTGTTCAGCCTAGAGAAGAGAAAACTCTGGAAGACCTTATCAGCGGCCTTTCAGCTCTTAAAAGGGGCTTATAAGAAAGATGGGGAGAGACTTACAACAGGGTCTGTTGCTATAGGACAAGGAGTAATGATTTTAAACTAAAAGAGTGAAAATTCAGGCTGGAAGTGAGGAAAAAAATCTTTACCGTGAGGGTGGTAGAACACTGGCACATGTTCCCCAGGAAGTTGGATGCACCATCCCTGTAGACATTCAAGACCAGCCTCGATGTGGTTCTGAGCAACCAGGTCTAGTAGACTCCCGTGCTTATTGCAACGTGATTGGACTATATGACCTTTGAAGGTCCCTTCGAACCCAAACTATTCTATGATTCTATGAAATCATGCTGTTCTGGATAGGGCCTCAGGAATCATTTGTATTTTTTCTGTTCCTAGCGGTAACAGACTAAGTGAGAGAAACCCTAGGAGAAGGCAGGGCAGTGCCATGAACACCATGATGCCAGTCAGGATCCTGAAGCAATGGGAAAGGTTGGATTTGTCTGCTGCAGCAGGACAGGAGAAATCCTGGTTGCCATGCTGTCACCTCGCAATAGCAGCTTCAGCAGTGTTTGGTCTCAAAAGTAATTGTGGTTATGTTTGTCAGCAAAACCCAAATGCCCACTGCCTTTGTTAGCACCAGAAAAGCAAAAATGCAAGGTTTCATGTCTGCAGGGAGTCCTGGTTTAGTGCATCTCTTCTGATGCACTGTAGCATGTCCACAGGTCAAGGGACAAGGGGACAGTTCAGATCTTGGCCACCCCATTGTCACTGTGAGGGTGGGAGCCACCAAAGTGGCCAGTAGGAGAGGGCACTTCTGGATGTCTACAGGAGCAGCAGGGCCACCTTGACCCCGTGTTTCAATGCAACAAGCTCTCTTGTGAGTGAAATTCAGCTGCGAGGGTATTTCAATGATTTTCACAGGGTTTTGGCTTCACACCATAGGTACAGCTGAGCACAGGCTCCCAAGCAGCTGGCTAAATCAGAACGCTCACAGAAAATGACACCAGAATAAGCCTAAAGCAGTGGGGTCTGAAATAAGAGGTACCTTAATACATCATGTAAAAGAGTATGTAAAAATTAAAAAAAGCCAGGCATTTAAAGATAGAAAAATCACAGAGTAGGTGAAATGAACCTGTGGGATTATACTTGTGTGTTGAGCCGTAGGCAGAGGCAAGATTAACTGTATTGAGGTCAATAAATAAACCTCCCCTTCAGAAACAAATTACTTAATTTAGCTCTGTGGTGAGACAGAGCCATCTGCAATGCCCACCCATCGCCAGAGAGGTTCTATAAATAACTACCACTGTTGCACTAAAGCAAAAGAGGATTAAAGCTCTCATTTAGCTCTCTTTCAGAGACAAAATACGAGTTTTTTACTACATGTGAGCAGTGTAAGTGGTTGCTTAATGCTACTGAATGATGGTCACCACAAAAACCTTCCCAGGGCACAGTGTGATGCACTCATCTTTCCATTTGGAGCTAGTATTTCCAAACCAGGGACTGAAGAGAAAACCTTCCCAGAAAAGAATTTATAGGACTTAAAATGCAATTGAAAACCAAATCATTGGATAGGTTGAAACCTAGGTTGCCAAAACAGTTTGGAACACAGAAAGTAACTAAAGACTTTCTATGTCCATTTTTCTTCAGCACATATTTTGATTACATAGGTCCCCTATCAAATGCCATAGAATCATGGAAGTTGGGGGCCTTAAAGATCATCTAGTTCCAACCCACCTGCCATGGGCAGCGACACCATCTGCTAAACCAGGTTGTTGAAAGCCCTGTCCAACCTGGCCTTGAACACTTCCAGGGATAGGACATCCACAACACCTCTGGGCAACCGGTTCCAGTGCTTTACCACCTTCACAGTAAAGAACTTCTTCTTTATATCTAATTTAAATCTACCCTCTTTCAGTTTAAAGCCATCCCCCCTTGTTCTACACTACATGCCCTTGTTAAAAGTCCCTCTCCAGCTTTCTTGTAGGGCACCTTTAGGTATTGCAAAGGCACCTTCTCTTCTCCATGCTGAACAACCACAGCTCTCTCAGCCTGTCTTCATAGGAGATGTGCTCCAGCCCTCTGATCATCTTTGTGGTCTCCTCTGGGCTCACTGGAGCAGGTCTATGTCCCTCTTGCGACAGGGAGAATTATGTCCTTTGACCTGCTGGTCATGCTTCTTCTGATGCAGCCCAGGATGAGGTTTGGCTTTCTTGGCTGCAAGCACATACTACCAGCCCATGTTGAGCTTCTTGGCAACCATGACCCCAACTCCTTCTCCTCAGGACTGTTATCAATCCATTCTCTGCCCAGCCTGTATGCACCCTCATGGCCTGTGCCATCCTCTGGGGAAAGTAGCTTACACAGGTCAAAACTGTTCCTGGGAGCATGGTAGTGACTGCATGGCATGGGCACACATTCGTCACTGCTGGTGGCCCTGCCCTTACCCTCTTTGCTTTACTAATACAGCTGTAGCCCCAAACACCAAAAGCGGACAGAGAAATAGTGTGGGGTATTTTAATCTATCAATTAGCTGGCACTATCTTGTTGAGAGGGAAAATGACTCCAATCTTTTTCATATCAAAATGTGTGTAGGAATCTTCTTTCTTATGCCTTTATATAAGGAGCCGTAAGGAGGAATTTTCAGCAGTCACAGTAGGAAATAGTCATGAAAACTCAAAGAAAAGGCAACATAATAAAATCAGAGAAGACCTCAGACCTTCATCTTTTTTAAACATTTATATCCTCTCCACACCTCTGACAATGCAGTCTTCCTTTTTTTCATCTTCTTCCATGTTTCCATCTCTTTTTCCTTATTTTTCTTTCTCCCATTCTCATCATTAAAAATGTTTTAATTTCTTTTTTAATCCCCTTACTACAATCATTCCTCCTGCCTATTGCCTTCTGGCTCTTCAACCTACAGTTTCTCCCTCTGTTAAAGAATATTTCTCTCAGTCATATGTTATGAGTAATTGACAGAAAACATTTCTATCCAAGAATAACAATTTGGCAGAATAGACGACCAAGGTTTTATTTTTTTTTCTTCAAAATTATTGCCATGAAGCACTGAGGTATGCTATTAGAGGTTTTAAAAGATCAAGGGGTCAAGATAGCCTCTAGCAAGTAGTCTATTCCAGAAATGGATTATTATGAGAAAATACATTAAATGTTAAAATTGGGATAACCAACTGAAATTCAGGGAGCAATGAAGTGATGGTGGAGAATAGAGTATGAACATGAGTGAGAAGGAGCCTCTGATCATAACATGGTAGAAAATCAGAAGGAGTAGAGGGGTTTTTATAATGTGATTTTAAAAAGTCAGAAGTCAACTCTGCACAATACTGAGAGACTAGAAAAAGCCTACATAAGTTTGCATTATTCCCATAATTTTTATACAATTTTGCTTCCCTCAGTGGGTTTAAATCTGCTTAACCTTGGCTGAATTTGTCACATGTAATTTAGACAATGGCTACACAGATACTTCGTTTGTTTTCTAATGTAGCTGATGTAACTAGTATAGTTGGATCGCTTGTATACACATTTCAGAGTTCACACCACTCACGGACAGAGAGTTGAGTGAAAAGGTACTATTATGCACTTCAAATGGACTGCCACAGTTCATAAAATCACAGAATCATTAAAAAAATTATTTGGAAAGGATCTCTCAATGTCATCTCATCTAACCCCCTGCTCAAAGCAGGTTCAGTTAGGTTACAGTGCTCAGGGCCTTGTTTAGAGTTATGACTATAACCTAGGTTTTGAATATCACCAAGGTTGGACAATCCAGAACCTTCCTGGGCAACCTGTTCCAGTGTCTGACCATACTCACAGTGGAAAAAAAACCTTTTAAATCTAACTTGTATTTAATTTCTTTCAACTTGTGTCCTTTGCTTCCTGTATTGCCACTGTACCTCTGCAAAGGGTCTGGATCCATCTTGTCATACCTTCCAATCAGATATTCAAGGATAGCATTCAGATGTCCTTTCAGCCTTTTCTGCTTAAAACGGAGCAAATCCAGTTCTTTCACTTTCTTCTCATCATGTCCTGTGCTCCACCTCCCAGTGACTTCAGTGGCCCTTTGCTGGAATTGCTCTGGTATGTCACTGCCTTTCTTGCACAGAAAAGACCTTAAAACTGGACTCAGTTCTCCAGATGTGGCCTCAAAAGTGTCAGTAGAGTGGAATAACTATTTTCTTTGGTGTGTTCACTGTTATCTTCCTAAATACAACTCAGGATTCAGTCAAGCCTTCTTCATGGAAAGGAACAACATGGCTGACTCATGTTCATCTTGTTCTTTACCAGGATTTGCAGTTACTTTTCTACAGAGCTATTTTCTATTCAGTTGATGCCCAGCCTGTACTGTTGCATGAGGTAACTTCTAGGCACAGGACTCTTCACATGTCTTTGCTGAAACTGGAAGTCCTGCTCAATCACTTTCCAGTGGACATAAAGAAAGAGAATAAGAAACATGACTCTCAAATTTAGTTGTTTGACTCATTTAGAAGAAACCAGTCTTGCTTCCGGTATGGGGTACAGGGAAACCTAAAATATTAAAAAACCTTATTGATTGGACTGAAAATCATCTCTTTTCTCTGTTAGGTGAATACTGTAACTGCTAAACTGTAGAACACTATTACCTGTCTGGTGCAGTGAAACATGAGATGGGACTGGAAAAAGAGAGAGTTTCATTCTAAAAGACTTGATAATTTAAACATGAGAGATGTGTTACACAATAATCTGATTCAAAGCTGATCAGGAAAAGGAAGAAATCAAACCTAATTTGCTGTTGCCTGGACAAAGTCCACAACCACTAAGCCACATCATAAACACAGAATTATTCATCCTATAAGATTTGATAAGAAAGCACTGATTCAGTCACTTATCTGCAGTAGAAGTTTGAAGACTATACATTGTAATTCCAGATAGGCATATTTTTGTAGTCAAGGTTCATGTGTTTAAAACTTTGTGGCTTTAGTGCAATCTTCCCTCCACTGCTATCGCTATGCTTAGCTGCTAGCTTACAGTCTTTCAGTTCAGCATGACAGGTTCTGTGGGTAAGGTTTTATCTCACTCTCCTTGTCCATGCAAGGCAGCTCCTTTAGGTATAACTCCATTGTGGACTCCATTAGGTACCAAATTCTAGTTCCATGTCAGATACTTTCAGGACTTTAATTGTAATTCAGAGTGCAATAGCCAATGGAGAGAAAATTCCAAACAGTGGTTCACCCCAGAAATCTTCTGGACCACCCTTTGGAGGTACCTATTTTTTTCCTCTGGCTGTCAAGGGAGCATACAATGATGATGCTCCTGACCTAGCCATCTCAGAAAAATGTCTAAACATAGGCAGGTTGATTCAGAATCGTACTGCTAAAATTCTCCTCCATAGACGCAGCTGTAGTCTTAATGACTGGAATAGCTCATGGCAAGTGAGAAGGTCCTCAGAGAGGATGCAAACCATTTGGAGATTTTGTGCTCAGAATTATAGTAGATGAAAATAAGCATTATAAATTGGCTGATGTGGGACTTCTTTCGTTTTGTGTGTTTAGAATGGTCAATGTTGGACAAAAAGTTTGTAGCTGATGGAAAATAAGCAAAACTTTATGTCTTGAAAGCACTACAAATCAGATGCACAGTAGCATTCATAAGGTTGTTGAGACTTCAGAAAAAATGGTAGACTTGAATTTGGGAAGTATTTAGCAACATTACAAGAATCCTCTGTGATAAATGATTTGGTGAATTTGTATTAGCACAGCATGTTTGTCTAAACTTCTCTTTGATCACCACCCACATGGCAATAATGAACACTGAAAATAAGATACGTTTTATTCAGCATATAAATATATTTTAAATGGTGTTAAAATGAGGATTGTTATAGAAAATAGAACATGGAAATGCACAAGTCCATGATATCAAAATTGAAATACTGGGGAAATAGGAACCATACTTTGACTTCAAGAGCAAGTGTTGTTGTGCTTGAATTCACACAACTAAACATTTTTCCTTTTCTTCTATATACAAGGTGGTCTCATTCATGCTTCCCTTTCAGATGAGTCCATGTTAGTACTGTGCACAGCATCTGAAATGGATCACAGTGTTCCCAGGAACATCGAGTAATTAAACCATGTGTACAACCACGAATAGACCTATTTGGTTTCACATGTATGGGTCATTCAGAAACCCTTTCCTTGAGCAGGCCGGATTTGAGTCTTGGCCATATCTTGAATATTAATAATAAATTTAATGCTAAATTTAATAATTAAATTATTATTAAATAATATTTAATAATTAAATTGTTAAATTTAATATAAATAATAACACCTGATAACATTCTATACTGAGGACAAGTGTCCCCTTAATTTAGGGAGACATCAGGTAATACTTTTTTTCTGTTTTTCAACGATAGCTATTTTTGTTTTGTTTACGACTGTTAAGTGCTAACCAGTTTCCAGTTGGTGTTTTTATGGTGATACATAGTAAACCTTTTTTACTGCGGTTTTAAGTGGCTTCCATCCTCCTTTTCTCCCTGCAGCTTGTTCTTGTCCCGTCAGCTAGAACAGCTCCATTTGATTTGGAACAGCCAAGAGGGTAGAGATTTCTGGAAATGAAGTAGTGCAGAACAAGGGAGGGGAAATTCTATCAGAGAGTGTCAGGTCCCTGAGAAGTTCAGCTGAATGTCAAATCGACTGTCTGCCTGATTGCCTTTTAATCTCTGGTATGGGAGCGGTCAGTAGGAAAAAGAGGGGTTTAATCTTTTTTTATTCCATATCACTGCAGCTGAGCTTTGCAAGCAAAATTAATAGTTGTGTTTCAACTCATAGATGGAATTGTTGCTGAAGCTGTGGCTTATGTAGAGACCAGTTTTGATATTATGTTGGTAAAACTCTCACTGGAAGAATGATCAGAGTTGGCGTCCTGCCTAGAGCACACCACTGTGAACAGAAAGGTTTCCGTTCACACCAGCTGTGCTAAAGCTCACCACAGAATCCCTAAAATTTCATGGTCTGAAAGTAGTTATATACCTCTTCTTTGAATAACTTACCTGTACTCAGAGTTTACTCAGCCTTCAGGACAGAAAATTACATAGGAGCTAAGGGGGACTTAAAAGCTCCAGGGCATAATTTTGTAACACTAAAATACCAATAAAAATGTCATTCTTGAGAAAAGTGGCAAAGTAATCTTGCTTCTCAGGAAATGGGGACAGACAAGTGTGTTACATTAATTGAGGTTAGAATAGAGGTTAGAATTTCTTCACTACACAACTTCAATACAGCAAATGCACCTCAGTTTCTGCTAATATTTGAATATCAACAACAGTATAGTGCTAAAGCAGTTCAGGGATTAATAATATCACTTTCCACACAGCACTTGACATCTAATTTTTGTTCCATGTACCAACAGTACAGCGTTTATGAGGGTCTTAAAAGGAGCAGTTTGTGTAAAAGGTGTAGTTCACAGTGACAACATATTCCTGTTCTCACAGGTGTGATGCTGCAGAGGTTTTTAAGTCATTCTTCTCTCAGTTTAAAGAATTAGTCCCAAAGAGACTGGTGGCTTTTTGTCCCTCAGAACGGTGCTCCGTCACTGCCTGTCACTTCTTCGACTTTACAAGACTACTTGTGTGGCATGTCCATGGCAAGGATTTGACAAAAGTAGGAAGAAGCAGGTCCACATCAGGCAAAGGCTATGGCTGAAGAGCTTTCATGTGCATGACCATACGTCTCAGAAAGATTGACTTAGCTGGAGAGGGATAATTGAGTTGCCCTTCAGCTTCTGATATCCAAGAGTGCACCCAAAGACACAGGATTTGCTATATTTACATTGCTCTGAGCCTCCTTTCTGGAAAGGTTCTCCAACATGCTATTTCATACTGTCAACCGTGTTAAGGTTGTTAACATCATTATCCAAAGAAGTAACGTGTCTGCATTCAAAGGCAGTCCATCCCAGAGGAGCCAACAAGCAGAAGTTGCCAGAGGCAATCTGTATCCATCAGCGAATGAGCATACTGTCAGCCCCTCTTTTAGTTCACCCCATTATTCCATCCCACAGCTGACACCTGCTACTGACAAAAACTGCTTCTGGGTCTAGAAGTAGGTGGGTATGTCCTTCAGGTCATGACAAACTCCTACAGGTCCAAGTATAGTGGTTTAGTGCTGGAAAGTCTGTGCTGGTCATAGTTTGATGATTGCCATGGTACCTAGCGACCTTACTGTGTCCATAAATGCCATTCATGCTCCTGAGAGCAATGTTCTAACTGTAACTGTAAGAGAGACTATCCAGCACATCCCAGGACCACACAAGTTAAAATAGACAACAAATTTGCAGTGAGGTTAGTTATGCCCATGCTGTATGCCAAGACAGGTGCCCTCAGCCTACCCTCCAGGAGCCTCTGTTACCCCTGGTGAGACCTCTCTGTCATTTGCACCACTGCTGACTTGTCTGCAGCTTCTACACCTCAATACTTTACTATGCAATTGTCGTGGTTCAAACCCAGCCGG
>NW_009940413.1:0-42446 GCF_000696875.1 Nestor notabilis | reverse complement strand
GTTAATCTCTGTGGGCAAATTTATTGGAGCATGATAGGAGATGTTAACAGTGCCTGTTGAAGATAAAATGGTATAATTAATTAGAGATTTTGATTTTAGGAGATAATCTAGTTTTGAAAAAAAGATTTGTGTATTGGGGGATGATAGGAAAAAGAATGAGCACTTGTCATCTGGAGACAATTTTAACTTGAATCATAAACATTCAGGGTCAGACTGCCTCTAGCCTTTTTACAAGTGCACCATCTACAGAAGAATGCAATCAGCCTTTCTTTCATCTTCAGTGCAAAAGCCAATGTGCATCACAGTCTCCAAAGATGTCTATGCAACCACCAGGTGCAAGACAGACCATGTAGTGGGAGAATGCTCAAAAAGCCGCATGCATGGGTTCTGCAACTTGCATGTGTGGTCAGATCCACAGAAAGATCAATCTAATTTGCTCTGACATATATTCCCTCTGCATGTTCGGGCTGGAAATTTTACCTATCTTGTAGAAACATGAACAGTGCCATTCCATGGGGCTCTTCTCATGATTAGCTGGACCAAACCCATATAACTCTGTGGCTGTGGTGAACATTAAACAGTACAAACTGATATAAGCCACTTGCACATTTTCTAATCACAGCAGCTGAGAACAAAATGTATTGGATGCTAAAATAGATTAACATTTGCTTTACAAGTGTATGATAAAATTCTAAGTACAGTAGTCCTATGTTAAGGGATTGCTTGTGACATACATAATCCATTTGAGGTTGAGCAACTGTCTTCATAGTCTGCCATCAGCAAAGATACGGTATTCCTGGAGGTTTGGTGTTTCCTCCATGACAGTTTGCTGGAAGCCCTTTTTTGGGCTTTACAAAGCCAGCCTGAACAATAGGGCACTCTCTAAAAAGTGTGTTGGGTTTAAACTCTTCAGGAGAAAAGAAGAAAAACTGATACTGGCTCACTGGAGAGCAGGCACCTGACAACTAAGAAACAGGTGGAGACACCTTCCTGTCACTCCAGGTTTGGATGATCTAACCTCAAATATTTTTCCCAGGGAAACGGGTCTATTAGACCTCCCACTGGGACAGCCAACATGAAAATTTCTGGCAAATTCAATATTTACTGAGGGGAAGAAGGGCAAAAAGTTGATCAGATTTAGTCACAAGGAAACTCCGAGTACTTTCAGAGACAAGAAAATTGTGCAGTTTGGCAAAAACAAGGCTGCTGCTGGACAACCTTAATTTCACAAGCAGTATGTGAAAGAAATGAAGGTGATAGGAGCAACTGACAAAGAGTCAGCATAGAATCAAGAATAGAAAATAGGGTAGAAGACACTGCAACCAATTAGCTGACTGAAAATCAGGAGATGAATCCGAATAGTCAGCCAGTTCCCCTGGGTCACTATAACATTTAACAGCAGTACCAGGTCTTCACCGCATAAAAACAATGATGGAAAGCATGCAGCAGAAAGGGTTACTCAATGGCCTGTTCCTGAACAACAGCCTGATGATGCTGATGATAAAATTTGGAATTTTGTCCATCATGGGAAATAGCACAGTGTGAGACACAGAATGGCCTAACAGAGCAATGGACTAAGGATCAGAACTTTTATTCCTATTTCCATCACGGAACTGCAGGGTGGCTGCAGAGAAGGCCTCATGTTCTGCCTCAGTTTCCCCACAAGCAAAGGATGCAGGAGCCTTGCACTTTGAGTTACAAGAATAGTCTGCACCAATCTGGCTTGAAAAGTCAAAAAGCTTCCAAAAAAAGAAAAAAAGTTTAAGCAGTTTCTCAAAAATAAGAATCAGTTCACAAACTCCTTTTCAGGACATTGTTTTTTATTGAAGGAAAGGGAATGGAAAAGTCAATACAGCACAAACATACCAAGCTGTCTGGGGGCACATGCAGGTAATTTGCAGTATCATGGACCTCTGCAATGCCTATTTAATCTCCAAGTGATGTATATCCTACAGAGCCACATCCTGTGCCTACATAGCCAAATACCAGGAACAAGTTTTAAGAGTGTCTGGAATACACAGCTGAGTATTCACACTCCTTCCTGGCACCCTTAGCATGCAGGTGTGTGAAAAGACATCTCAAAAGTAGGTGGATGTTTTCCTAGAGAACACTTCCCTCCAGCAATTGCTGACAGAGAAACAGACTGTGACACTGTTGCAAGGTGGAGGAAATGATAGCAACCCCTGTAGCTGTTTATTCACTGCCATTAATGACACAGGCGATGGGTGGAGAGATAATGGAAAGGCAATGCCATCTCCATGTCCTGCCTTCAAGTGCATAGCCTAAAAATCTGGCCTGATGTTTATATAGCATTTTCAACCTGTAATCTGCTAAACGCTGTGATTAAATAATTATGCTTAAGGTTATAACTGGTTTTAAATTGTACAGTTTAACACTAAGCATTAGAATTGACAAACGCCATTCCCCACTGAGTAAGTAACTGAACTTAAGCCTGGGGGCTGAGAGCTGGAAAATCACCCAATGGTTGTGGAGGGAAGGAAACACCAAAAGGAAGAGTATTTTATTACCATCTGGGAAAGGAAAAGGGAAAAAGTGGAAGGGAGTCATGGAGGGGCCTTAAATATGTTTATTTTACACAGGCTGTGCTGTTGTGCTTGGCAGGCATTTCCCTTAAGGTAAGGAAGCCTGGCATGAAGTGGTAAAAGGACTGTCATTTGACTGGCATAGCAAAGTCTGGGACAACAAGCCACACCTGTGTCATGTGGGCCCCCCTTCCTAGAGAAATAGCTTCCAGTATGGTGCGCAAGTCTTGACTCCTGGGGGGAAACAAAAGAAGGAGATGTCTGTACTAAAATCTGTCTTGTGAACTACACAGTGGCTCCTGAGAGCTAAGGGGCAAGAGAGTTTCCCCTATGCTAAAGGACGGTGGAAGTTTTCAGCATCATGTGTATTTTTGCTATGGGCTGAAATGACAGCAACTATACAAAACAGCTATGAACATGGAGCAAAGTGAAAACAGCTATGAACATGGAGAGAAGTAAAGGAAGGAAAGTTCAATGAACTGAGCCCTCGGGCTCTGGCATTCCCAGACAACAACAGACTGCCATCTGAATGGTTAAGATACCTATAGTCACAGTTTCACTGAGGACTGCGAAATACAACCGTTTATATATTACTACATTCATATGATACTGCATTTACCTATGCAGCTGGCTTTTCCCTTTCCCTCTTTAATGAAGTATTGTTACACTTGGGAATAGGGAAAAATTAGCTCACAAGGTACCAGAAGGTTTAGTTCATTATTTTTCCCCCAGATTTCAGGACAGGCTTGAAGCTGTTGTTTTGTTAGCAGCTCTTGATAAATTTGAACTGGCCCCTGTGACTGCCGAACAAGTCCTGGCATAAGTTAGGCTAAGAATAATTTAATGCAAGGTTGAACCAGCTGATCTCTAGAGGTCTCTTCCAATCTAGACTTTTTTTATGATGGTATAAATGGATGATCATCTCTTTTTTTTTTTTTTTTTTTTTAATAGCTGCATGACTTAGAGGCAGAGCTATGTGAATAACTGATCTTTTGGTTAACTGGATGAATAGAAGGTCGAGGAGGGAGACATGGTGTTGGGAAACAAAATTTTCCAACTCTCCGCAAGCTTCCCTTTCCTATTACAGAAACACTTAGCAGTGTATCAAGGCATTGCATTCCAGGCAAAATGTAACAATTTCTACTCCTTTCACAAAGATTATGTTCAGTTAAGGTTTTTTGAACAAAATGATACTTAGGATGAAAAATCAAAATGTTTTAAAACACATTTTAGGCTTTTAAAAAAATGTGTGTTGTTTTCTTGAGGGAGCTATTCATGAATTTCTGAAGAGGCGACTGAAAGCATGGATAGTCTCCAGCGAGCCCGACTTCATTTTTTGCCAGATAGACTATTTCATTAAAAAACAATCAATCCCTTTGTCTGCTTAATCACTGTTCTGACAGGCTGCAAAGGAAAGACGAAGAATTCCTGCTCCATGCGGCACTGCACAAAGTCACATGAAGGCTAAATGGAAAACCAAACCTAATTTTGCAAGGGGCCATTAGGAGCTGTGGGCTCTCTAGTCCCACAAGGATAAAATCTTAGCACAACAAGGTCCAGAGTTTTAAAAGCGAATGCTTGAAGTTCTGCTCACCAGGCTGCACTTACCCTTTTAAATACCTGGGCTGGCATGCAAGGTTACTTCGCAAGCAGCATTGCTGCTTGCGACTTTGATGGGAGTGCTGGGTGACCAGCAAATTTCAAAGCCATACTAGTTACTTTGGTACCTTGCGAGATCTCGGGCCTTGAATGCACATTTGGCTATTCATGGTGTACACAGTCCACTTGCAGTTCATGAGACCACACAGTCCGATACGCTGCAGTTTGGCGGCGTTTTATGGGTACTTAGGGGAGATTTTAAGTCTGACTTCAGGCATTTTTGCTTTTAGGTTAAATCTTGGCCCAAGATTTTCCTCCTATAGCTCACAAGATGCCTTTAAATTCTTTTCCTCACTGAATTGCTAAGCAAAAATAACTGTTCATAGTAACATTCAGCAGTAACAGCAATTCAAAATAGAGTAATTAAGTAATGGGTTAAAAGATATGAAAATATTTCCTCTGGAAAGGAAAATTGACATCAGTGAAGATCCTTATAGTTTGTTTGAATAAACCTAAATAATAAACAGAAATTGTTTCCTGAGGCAGTGACTCTTTTTGGTGCTGCATCAAAGCTGAGCTTAAAAGCTAGGATCACTCCCCTGGACAAACAGAGCAAACAGGACTCTGCTCCAAGCATCTGAGCAACACTGGCTGATAAAAATCACGAAGCTGAAGCAGTGGCAAGATGCTGATTGACTGAGGGCATATGGGAGACCTAAGGACAACAATCAATCATGGATCTGTAAGCTGTTTAAAACTTCTCAATGCAAAGGAGCAGCATCTGTGTGCTCGGACCAGCTGTGGTGCCTCCGAAACCCAACCCAACCTGAATTATGGGTAAGTGCTGCCATGACAGCCTGCTCCCTATGCTCCCCCCACTGGCAGGGAGCCCTGTGCAACCTTCATCGCATTGCAGGGTGTCACCTGAGCATGGAGATGGAGCCCGTGTCTCTAAACATTTAGAGAGCCAATGTTTTAAGTTTTTAGCAGCATTTTGGGTTTTCCATCCAGGGTTTGCAGGAGCTCCTGTCTGGACACGTCAGTATGGGAACGCCCAGCACAGGCCACGGAGCAGGCAGGTTGAATGGGGAAAACAATGACTGCCTCTGCATTTGAGGCTAATCAGGTTTGATGTCTCACCTCTTGGTTCAGCATGGGCTTGCAGCCCGATTTTTTGTTGGTGAGCTGCAAGGGTGCTGTCTGGCTTGTCATGTGTAGTAACTTTCTCTTCTAAAGGCTGATATGCTGAAAGATCTGTGCTGCTGATGTTAAAAGCTGGATTTTCAATGCCTTCTATTGCTGCTCTCTCTTCTTTTACTATAAGAAAACAAGGAGGTCAGAAGAGCACATTATAGCAAAGTGTATTTCAATGACAAGCAGAAAATTCCTTCTAGTAATTCCTCTGCTGAAAGACTCAAGTGTATCGTCCTCAAATGTCGCCAAAACAGAATTAGGTTAAAATTAACTCAAAAAAAAAAAAAAGGGGGGGGGGGGGCAAAGAATAAATGATTAAAATAATTACAAATTGCACCCTGACAAGCAAGAGCAAAATTTCGCCCACAGCCATTTGTCTGTAATTAGTTAATTAATCCTTACACAAATTATGAGCAATAACTCATCAAGCAAGGCTCACCCATCAGAAATTCAGCCGACTTGGATTTCTTCTGCTTAGTTTGCTTCAGAGCCTTCTGCTGGAACTTCTGGAGGGAAATTGTTAAATGAATAAATTAGCTAAAGAACGAAGATCATCCTTTATGATCCACAACTAACACAGTATTTTAAATATGGGATGGCATTGAAATGTCATTTAATTTAAATCTCTGCTAAAGGGGTCAAACACTAATTGAACAACAGAAGTGGAAGAATTAAATAAAATAGAAGAAAAGTTAAAACAAATGCCAAATGAAGGTCACATTAAAATACTTTGTTTTTTCCCGATTTTAATTAATGCAAAGAAACCTTAACAAATGAAGAACATTATATGACTAGTCTTTTAGTATGCATTCAACAGCAACTGCTTTATTTCACTTGCAGAACTGCAGTACTTCATTTAGAAAAGTTTGGTTATGCAGCATATTTATAGACAGAGTTCCCTGACATCCCTTGCTGTCTTACTTTCTAGGTCTACTTACACAACCAGTGTAGTTGTTCATCACAGAGCAGCTAAAAATGAATGAGCTCTACCCTTTCATGCAAAGCAATGAAATAAAAATAACCCCAAAACAATTTAGAATAAGATGTCACAAAACAGAGGTCTAGGGTAGAGGGGAAGCAGGACTCATTATAACAGTGGAAAATTCACATAAAATTAGAAAGATGCCAACAACTTACAAAGAAAACAAATAGAAGGAGATCTTGGAGGACTTGAACTCTGACAAGTTCCACATTAATTCCTGTGGGTAAGTAAGGCTCAAAAAATATGCGCTCATGTTACTACCATTAAGAAGGCCTAAGTGCTAAATACCATCTTTGTATAATACCTCAAGCAGTGCTAGCAAGAGAGTCACACATGGGCTTGAGCATCGCTACAGACCCCTATATAACAGATGCTAACAGTCAAAGCAGGCAAAGATTACCTAAAATAAAGCATGTCTGGGAGTATTAATCAAAGCCAAAACCAAAGTAAGAAAACAGTTCAGACCCATTTATTCTCAAACATCACGTGGCAGTTTCCAAAAACAGCATTATTTTTTTCAAGCCAGTTGCTTAATTGTCCAATGATAAAGACCACTCCTGGCAACATAGCTCCTGGAAACTGTCAATACAAAAGGATTAATTACAAGAATCATAGAAAAATTTCAATTTTTACAGCCTCCATCTTTTCCATTTGATTGTGGGTGTCAATTTCCAGTAAAAAAAAAAAAAAAAAAGGTGCTTGCAGCAGACGCAATCAATAAATCTGTCAAAAATAACTGAACCATACCACTCACAGCCTAATATATATATTAATATCCACATGTATATATGCATACACACATATATGTTATTCTGAAAACAGTAGAATTCCTCTAAATTAAGACTATTACCCTACTAAAAAGCAAGTATGTGTGAAAATGGCCAGACACTTTCTGGAAGCTACAATAAATAAATAGTGTAACGGAAATAATTCCTACAAGCCACACGCAGCACAACTGAAGTTAATGATAATTTTGGCAGGAGTGCAATAGGTTCAGGTATTTACCTACTGCTTCTGATTTTTTCTCAACTGAAAAATCTTTCAAAAATATATATTTGCTTAGCTAGTGTCTTTAGAATTGCATCTCTTTTCCAATATCAAAGCTTTGCTGCACTCCTGCATACCATAAAATTTTAATTGAGCTGGTTTTAAAGATTCCAGCAGTATTTGTAACACTGCTGTGTGATAATTATTCTTATTATGCTGCATACAACTGCCACGCAAAACCTTGAACTCTATGCTAACAGCTAAAAAAACATCTACAAAAATTCTGGGTCATATTTCAACTGGTGCAAATCAGTATACGTCCATAACTTTGACAGAATCCTGATCATCTGCATTATATTCTATGTAATCCTTCTGCATGTCAGATTTCCCTAGCAAAACCAATTGCAGGCTATATTACATATATAGTCAACTTTCAATTTTTATGGTCTGTAAAATGCATAATCTCCTTTCACAGGAAGAAATAAAAAGTGTTCCTTCTCCCTCTATACCTAATGAAGATGCCTAGTGGGTTTTGATGTTTTGGAGTGGGGTTTTGTATGTATGTCTTTGTTTGTTTGTTTGTTTACTGAGGTTTAAGTATTTAGTATATTTATCAACAAATATTGTTTTACTCAGGGACACAATAGGCTACATTCTTTGGCACTTCATTCAGTCAAACACAAATTAGGATTTTTGTGTAGCTGATGTAACAGGCTTGTGACTCCTACTTACAAAGAAATCATGCCTTTGTCCCTTAATGTAAATAGGTTTTCAAAAGGTGCTTTTCATGAGTTCATATTTTTAGAATTAAGGCAATATCTGATTTTCAACAGCAGAGAGGAATTCTTCCAGGGTTATGTCTCAATATAACTGAATAACAGAGTATTTTGGTGGTGCCCTTTGTGTAATCAACACATGTTCTTGTCACTGTGCTTCAGAGGAAATTAAAGACATTTTCTTCTTCTACCTATCTCCAGCCAATTTCCTCATCCTTCTTTTTTTTTACACATGAGTACTTTTAAGTAGTGTAAATTACACTCTTTCCACCCCCTCTTCATTTTAGGTTTCCTTCCCCATTGCCCCTACCCTGTGATATTTTGCCTTCTCATCAGAGAATAGGCAGGAAATTATCCAGTGGCATTTTATATTCATTTTATCATTAGTCTCTACTAGTTAATCTATGTATTTATGCAAATTTTTGTCTAAAGCAATTGTGCTTTAATCAGTTCACATGTACCTGCAAAACATAGGTTTCTAAGTAAATTAAACAAAACTCGTTCGACGACCACTTGCCATATTTACAGGCAAAATCCAGTTGTGTGAGCATACCTAAGTAAATGTACATGAACACACATTCATACAGAAAGCCACCATTCTAATTATAAAACATTATCCAAAAATAAACATTAAAAAAAGCATTCCTACAAAAAAAGCAAACTTCTACAACTTGAGGACAGAGCCTCAAGTGATACAAAGGCTGTGCTGGTTTACACCTGCAGTGGAGGTGGTCCAGCTTGCATCCACAAACAATACACATCAGACCAATCCATCCACAACCAGCACATAGAAGGGGGTTGTCCTTTGCTTGCAAAGTCAAGTTTAAAGGGCAGTATTGCTGCTAATCCTATCTCAAAGCTCTACCACAGCTGCTGAAAAACAAGAAGTCTTGCCTTTACACTTCTTTTTTTTTTTTTTAATATCTTTTTACCTTGGGTGTGCTTCATTACAGCAAAGACAAGAGGAGTTAGAAGCATCTGAGCACAAAACAGAGTAATCACTATGTCATTCAAAAAGTGACCTAAACCTTTAAATGCCTTTTTGCATGCCATCATCATTAAAACACACCACCTGCTTTCCGATACCAATTGAAACAAAGGAAAACCGAGAGTACCAGAACCCGCTGCACTTGGGTCTGTGGGAGAGCAGTGAGCGCTGCTGCAGCAGCAGCAGCAGCAACAGTGAGGGAAAAAAACCCTCATTTATAACCAGTGACAACTAAAACCTATGAAGTTTTTAAAAGAATGTGATTGTTGTCAAAAGGAATTGAGTACAACAATGCTGCATTCAGCTCTGGTTCCACTCAAAGCTGTGGCTGAGGGGCTCTGGGAAAGCTGCTGGAAGGCTGGTGGGCACAGACCAGCAAGAAAGTGAATTTTGCATACTGTACGGATCATCGCTCAGTTCAGGGCAGTCATATTGAATCTGTGATCAACCAATTGTGCTTCATGAAACCGTCAACCCTCATTTATGTCTAGCTGTTTTCTTCTGTCCTGCTGTAAACAAGCTCTGCTCTGAGCTGTCTCCCTACCCTTATCTGCTTACGAAGATCACACAGACAGACCTCATCAGCAGCCTTAGAGTTAAAGTTAAAGTTACTGCTTCCAGACAGCAGTCCCCACGCAAGCTGGAAGTCAAAAAGAAGAGCAACTTTGGAATGACAGAGTTTTAGTTCCTTTTAGGAAATGCATACCTTAGATTCATACACATACTGGCATGTTATGTCTCTTTCATGAAATTAAATTAGGTGTTCCTAATATGAACAACTGTTTCTAACATCAGAAAACTAGCTCAGCAGATTCATCCATGGTTTTGTTTGTGGGTTGGTTGTTTTGGTGGTAGGTTGTTTTGTTGGGTTTTTTTGCTTTGTTTTGTTTTTTGGTTTTTTTTTTTCCTTTGGGAGCCTTGTTCGAATACAGCTAAAAGAGAAGTAGCTGGAAATATTGTCAATCTGGTATGGCTCCAAGAACCTAATAATGTCTGAAATGCTCTGAGGAGTGTAATGGTGGTAAACAGGAACAGGTATGTTGGCTTCTGCTCTCATTCACTTCAGCAAGAGCATTAGCCTTTCAACATAAAACAAAGCACAATTTTCAAAGAATGATCCTGTAGAAGAGAAAGGCATGGAGCCTTACTAAAAACATATTCCTCTGTGAATGTACACACACAAATGCGCTAGTTGGTATTTACTGCATTTAATACTTGCAACCAGCTGCTAAGTCCTTGTTAAGGCTTTCCTTTATGCAGCTGGAGCTGGAACCTTTTCCTTTCTCCTAGCCTGTTAATTTTTCTGTTTAAGGGATGGCAGCCAAAGAGAAACAGCTTGTAATTTGCACCTGTCTGCTTTAAGCACTCCATGTTAGATTTTGTAGTGAACAAACTCTTCACTGATAATGAGAATGACATTTAGTAGGGTCAAACACATTTTTTAGCTGACTCTGCAGCAATAAATAAATAAATAAATAAATGCTCTCTTAGTTTAAGCCTGTTATATCTAGAGAATGAGGGTAAAGAAAAATCCTTGTTAAAAAAGAGCTCAATGTGTGAGTAGAAGATGTAGCCCCTGTATCTTGTTTAATATAATACAGGACACACAGTTGAACCCATACACTGCCCATGTGGGAGCATGCTGGAGAGCTTTTGCTTTTTCACCTATAAAATTTAGAATTGCTTCAGAAAACGACCATGTGCAGAGAATCCTTCCAAATTTCTACCTACTGGGCTGCCTTTTGAGGACTCCTGATACACTACAGGGTCAGGCCTAGGAGAAAATTGTTCTCTGAGGATTAAAAGAAATGCATGCTTCACTCCTGATCCAGAGGTGTGTGAGCATTGCTGTGCAGAGATGCGCTAGCTGGAGTGTAAAGCAGTGAAGGTGTACATCAAGCAAATAACCCACGTGTGATCTTTCAGCCTTACATAAACTACCTTAGCATGTTTGCTTCTTGCTAGAAAACAAGCATGGCACCTTCAGTCAACTGTGGTATCATTTGCAATTGGATTGAAAGGAAAAAATTTCACTAGCATATTAGTTTAGTTACGAAGAAGTAGTCTTTTTCTTGCTTGCTCTTAAAATAAAAAAGCCCTCAAAAAAGCCCTCAAGCTACAGAGCTGATGACAAGAACAAAAATGCTGAGGGTTAAAAAAGAAAAAAAAAAAAAAAACTAAACCAAAGTAAACCGTACAATTCATTAAAGAAAACATTGGTGCTGCATTTTGATTTCATAAATCGTCCCCATTTGTACTTCCTGTTTAAACAATAACTAACATGATGATGGGTTAAATGAAGCTGAGATTGTCACAAACATGGCCTCACTAGTAATTAATGTAGTTTAATATGGTTGTTGGCACACATCTCACATGACAGATAATGTTCCAACATGTCACTGATAGGACCTTTCAGCACAGCTTTAGGAGATCTACCAGGCATTGCCGAGGTTGGTTAGGTCAAAGGGTTGAACCATGTGTAATTCAGAACAGAGGAGGTCCCACGGTCACTCCACAAAAACAATTACACTACTTATTTCACTCCATCCCTTGCCCGAAATTCACAAGCCTCACAGTTTCAGTGCAGTCAATCTCACTCTGCCCTGGGGCTATGAACCACATGAAAATATGTGGTGCTGTGTTTATAAATCTAATCAAAAATAGAAACAGTAGACAAGCACAATGAGGTTCTACTATGGATCATGGGAATTCTCTAAATTCTGAAGGCACTTTTGTTTAACTTCTGTGGGCCTTCTCCTACCATTACATTGTCTGGTACTCTCGTTAATCATCCCCTTGACTTGTCAATGATATAAAGGAGCCTACGTGTCTGCTGACTTCCCTCCCATCACACTACAAATAATATTATGAAATAGCAATGCTAGGAATAACCCCTTTAATTTTTCTTTTAAAGCATGGTTTTTCCTCACTTACCTCTTTCTCCATGCCAGCCTGCCCTTTCTCAGACCTGCAGCAGAAAACACTTCTTCCTGCAACAAAGGAGAGGGAGCACATCTGAATTTTCATTCTGCACACAGTCACTGATACCCTTAAGGTTTAACCCACAGACTTGCAGAGCGCCAGCCTAGAGACCTGCTGGGATGGGGTGTCTTTTCCTGCTACAGTCCCTGCTCCTGCCTTGCCAAATAGCAAAGGAAGCAGATACGGTGTTGTTCCTTCACTTTGTATGTTTTGAAAACAACTTTGTATCAGATCACATTAAAAAAAATAGTTAGCAAAAATAAACAAGAAAAACGTATCTTAAGCTCAGATGAAGTAACACCAAACATGTAGGTTTGCATGGAAGTAGCCCAGAAGCAGATAATTCCTACCCACAGACAGTAACTGCTAAAACACCACAAAGATTGCTGTGGAATACACCTAACCTGAAGATTACAATACCAAATCTGCCATACTTGGGAATACTTCTGTTATCCAGCATTTAGGTGGGTCCCACTCGTGCCTCACCCCCTGTGCTGGGATTTCCATTAGAAGGATATAAATTATCCTCTGCTCTAAGGTTATAACCATTAAGCAAACATACACTAACTTTACAAGTTGTGCATCGCATCAGCGAAAATGCTTCGAATTTATACCAGCTGCTGTTATCTCCATATGGGAAAAAGTTTTATTAATTCTGAACAGCTAGACAGGTTGCCCCTGCACTCACTGAAATCAATAGCAGAACTCAATCTGACTCTACAGTCACACAACCTGAAACAACTAATAGCAAGCTTTCTCCTTTGCCAGCTTCTCCCTTATGCATTTATACAAACACACATTCAGATTATTTTGCAGTGCCTGAAAACCAAAACAAGGTTTTGAACAATTAAAAATATCCCCCCAGAGTCCCTCAGAAGCTTTAATTGACCTTTTGGGTCAGAAGATGCCCTGTACAAAGTACATGTTTGGTCCCAGTTGAGGAAACTCTCTCCTGAGGGCACCAGCCAAAGAAGTGCTTAATTCTAAGTATGCGTTTAAGTTTCATTGAAATCAATACAATGGACAGTGGACAGGGCCACAAATTCTCCACAGAAAAAGGCTGCATTGTCACTCTGGTTTTTCTGTAGTGGATGAAGGGCTGAGCTTTTGCCCAGGCTTTGCTGATTCTGAGAGTCTGCTGACCTTTGCCACCACTCCTCAATTTCTTTGCCCTCCTTGGGGTGCCAAGGCCACTGCAGCAATGCCAGTGGCTGTGATTCTGGCAACTTCCACTCCTCCTGTGGCCAGCTCTGCCCAAACAGCCCTTGTACTGTAGCCTACAGCTGTTGCAGAAACAGTGCCTAAACTCCTCTGCTCTTCATGGTACTGAAAATAAAGCCCCACCAAGATCACACAGGTAGGCTCAGGTCATTTATGTAGTCATTATATATTTCAGAAAACAACACCAGAGTCCCAATTCCAGAATGTGGAATGGGTTTCCAGGCCAAGGTAGTATCTCCATCACTTTTCAAGCTGCTGCTCTAATCTGATCACACATCCACTGAATGCAACAGGTAACTAGTTTTGATGCTGATGGCATGGCACATTCCTTTTTATGACTCAAAGGGCAGCAGCAAAAAAGAACTTGTATGAACCAAAATCAGTAAAAGCTTGAAATGGCTCCTTTCGCTTGCAAAGTAGAACCACAAAAAGCTGCCAGCAGAAAGAACTTGTAAAGATGGAAAAGGTGAGCTTACGGCATACATCCATAGTCAACATCTGCTCATTGAAGGGAAGCCAAAGATGCAGTAATAAGGACTTTTAAAGCCACAGTAGTCCCAGGAATCCAAACATTAACAGGAAGACTTGGAGTCTCATCTTAAAGAATGTGATGGACCAAATTAGGGAAGCAAAAGCAAAGATATATAAACAATGAGTTCAGAGGAGACATTAACAACATTAGTGCCTTAACAGTGATTTTCTTAGAGTTCAGGAACTTCCTTTTATTTGGGTTTTCTGGACAAATTTTTTGTTTGTTTGGGTGTGGGACACTTTGGTGGTTTTTATTAAATGAAGGTGCTAGACATAGCTTTTCCTTTTTTCTTTGTAATACTAACCAGGCAACACATTCAACACTGCATTAACTGACATTGACTGTGGCCTTACTTAACCTCATCAGCCTATTTTCTTTAGCTGGATAACAGCTGAATCATTAACATTAAACTGGCTTGCAGTCCTGAAAGTGTACAGCAGAAATGAAGTTTGTGATTTTTCCATCAATCAAAATACAACATAAAAATCTATTTCAGATCCCATCAGATATTTTATACCCATCTGATGTAACGTTTTGCATGATTTAGGGATGGACTTTAGTTATTTTAAAGTACATTTGCAGTACAATGACAAAACAAAACAACCACGTAGAAGTTCTTAAGCTAGATACTTTCTCCTTTTCTTTTTCCATTTTATTCCTTTTGTGGGGAAAAAAAAGTAAGAAAGTCACAT
Organism: Nestor notabilis; assembly: GCF_000696875.1. Classification (NCBI taxonomy): domain Eukaryota; kingdom Metazoa; phylum Chordata; class Aves; order Psittaciformes; family Psittacidae; genus Nestor; species Nestor notabilis. The sequence continues at coordinate 27,950 of NW_009940413.1, read as the reverse complement.
AAATATGCAAGATATCTGAATAGCTTTCTGTAATGAAAATCACCCATTTTTAATAAAAAAATTAAGGAAACAGGGAGATGCAACAAAAATAACTCTTATAGCACCACAACTATATGGACATGCTCCTGTCACCAGTAATATCTGGATCAAAACAGCACATCTTTCCACTGGAGCAGGCTGGGGTACCTCTTTCTCACGCTAGTTGATAATTTATGCTCTGTCAGCTACTGGAAATCACTTGTGCTGCATGCAGAGCCAGTAAAAAATAAGAATCTTGCAAATATAGCCATTAAATGTACTGTTCTTGCCACGGTGCCATGCAGAAGGAAAAAATTGTTCAGTTTGTAGCCATGTACTCAGCATTTCCAGAAAGGACTCCCAAATGCACAGGAATCTTATCACGGGCCAAGGAGAGCAATGCTGGGCACACCTAAGGTGGTGGTGGTTGCTGGCAGAGAAATAACAGGTTCATGGCAGGAGTAGCAGAGCAACGGTCTGTCATCACAGTGGCTGCCCTCACTCCTTTCTCACCTTCACCTGGTACACAATTTATCACATGCTAAGAAGTGCTGTGGGATCTCTGTGATACAATATTGGCAGAAGCCACTGAGTAAATGATAACCCTAACAACCTACTTGTAATTCCCTTTGGACTCTCTCATAAATACCAGCTGGCCAGCATTGGTCTTTAAGAAGTATTTCTTCAGGGGAAAATTGCACCTCTGGTGGAAAGAATCCATCAGTTGACCTTTGAAGCCACAAGCGCTGTGCTTATCCTTCTTTAATCACCAATTTTGGGACGAGGTCCTTCAAAGTAATCTCACATCATTTCTATCCTTTTCTTATTTTATTTTATTTTTTTTTGTTTAAAAGGAGTTTACTGCGAATATGCTTTCATAAAGATCATTAACACAAAAAATTAACCTCACATTCAATTACTTTGCTTGATATGTTACAGAGTTCCTAACCATTTTCAGTGTACTTGAAAAAGTAGATAGGTCAACAATTTTTCTGTTGATAAACCTCAGTAGGCAGCCAAGCATCACTCAGCTGTTTACTCACCAACCTCCCCTCCAGTGGAATGGGGGAGAGAAATAAAAGAGTAGAAGGGCAAAAATTCATGGATTGAGATAAAGCCAGTTTGATATATTTCTTTAAAGGAGGAAAAGAAACAATAGAGCTGGACACGGATGACAAGTGATGCAAAGTCAAACAATCGCTCACCACCAGCCGGTGCCCAGAGTGCTCCCAATGGCAGCCCTGGCAAACTGTCACCCATGCCGCCCAACCCCAGTTTTATTGCTGAGCACAACATTGTATGGTGTAAGATGCGCCTTGGACCAGCGGGGGTCAGCTTCCCAGCTTCATCCCTTTACAACTTCTTGGGCACCCCCAGCCTACTCACTGGTGGGTGGGGTGAGAAACAGGAGAGGCCTCAACTCTGTGCAAGCACTGCTCAGCAGTAATGAAAACATCCCTGTGTTATCAATACTTCTATCACAAATCCAAAACATAGCCCCATACATGTTACTATGAAGAAATTTAGCTCTACCTCGGCCAAAACCGGTACAACAAGGTCATGCCAGCAATTCCTGTAGAAGCAGCAAATGCCAAATTTTAGTTTCTGTGTCCCCTTTCCAATATCCCCACTTCCCACCAAACAGAAAGCACCATACACAAACCCTCACCGCATTGCTTTCAGAGCCTGGTTTATGAATGATCATCTCTTAATGAAGTCCCAAGGCTCATGTTAGAGAGTACTAGTATTTTTAGAAGTACAGTCAGTACTGGGGGAAGAGCAAAGCCAGCCCCAGCCTGGCCAAGAGGCCTTCCAGAATGGGATGACAAGCTCCTAGTTTTGCTGGCCAGCCTTTCCTTTGGCATGGCTGCCCAATAGAAGTTTTAGAAACAGCTCAGGTCAAGATGGTAACAGCATAGAGGGATTGAGCACGGTTAGGAAATAGCAGTCCTTATGGTCACAGTCGAGCCTAAATGTTTTTTTCCTCCAGTTTTCCACTTGTAAAACAGGCACAATAATACTCTGCATTTACCTGCATTAGATTTACCTGCATGGTGGATTTCTGCTGACCCCTCTGGATGTAACATCATCATGCCAGGAACCTCATCACTGCTATTGTCCTTACTTCTCCCTTCCCATCCACATCCCAGTCCTTATCAAGCAGAAAAGGTTCTTTTCATGACAAAAAACTTTTGTGACTTACAATTCTTAAATAACACACTCTCCACATTACAGCAGCATGTCAATTAGAAATACTGACCTGTACATGAAATCCTAAATAATATATATACTTTAAAGACAAAACTAGTGAATGATTTTTCTTGTGCAAAAACAATGCTGTAAAATCTAAGGGGACATTATATGCAAAAGTAAATAAAAATCTAGACAGGTAGAAAATACCATCAGTAAATATGTCAGCAAAGATAATACATTTTGACTGTGCACAATCTAGGCAACAACAGCTCCAACTTTTTTAAAACTGTGGCCTAGTTTCCTCCCTAAATTATTTTCAGGGAGTAAGTAGTTAATTTTGTGACCATCTGCATTAGCCATAAATATTAAAATTTATGAACTTCTACTATTCATTCTCTGGTTTCTTCTACTACTACAAAGAGAAGCCAACTAATCAGAAAATATTTTTACATACTCTGCAGTTTAAGGAATGGGCTTATGATTATTGGAGCATCATTTCCCATGAAAGTTTCCCTGTAAATCAGTTACAGATCAAAATTTCAAATGTATGTATAAAAATATAATGTTAAAGGGTCTTCTCTCTGAATTAAGCAAGGATACACTGGAAAAAACGAGTGAATGCATCTTGTAAAAGTAACACTTTTTACACATATACCACTTCAGATATCAACAGTGTTGCTAATAGATCAGTAGAGTTTTCTTTCAGTAAGAGAGACAGAAATCATACTATATGAGCAATCCCAGAAGGAATACTTCTAGTGGTTCAAAACATATTTCACTTGCCTCTGGCATGAATTTCTGGATTAGTGTCATATACATGTCAACATGAAACAACATAGGCTATTTGTTCATATGTTCACATTACTCCTCCTTATGTCTGCCAGCTGACATTGACTATACATACATATCAATACAGTCAACCCAGTGAGTGCATTCCTTTGTCAAGTACTTGTTAACAAGACATAACCAGAGTACGAATGAAGGGAAACTGAGGTAGTGATGTCTATAACTGAGAAAGTAACACGAAATAGGGACTTAACAGTGTTGTTAGCATACTACTAATTAGAAATGGAATTGTGTAAAGGCATATTTTGACTAATCAGCAAACAGAGCCGCAGCCTGGCTTTTGAGATCTGGTTAGCTGATAAGACCCAGACACACACAACCTGAAGTCTGTAGTAGTTTCCATTAGTTTTCAACCAATAATAACCGGAAAATCAATCCTGCCATGTTTTAAACTGTGTATCCTTGGCCTGTGTGGCTAGGTGCAAAGTTTCTTTTTTCCAGCTAGAAAGTCAGCAGTGGGTATTCTGATTCTTGGATTCAAATTCACAGAATGGATTGGAAGGACCTTATAAAGATCATCTAGTTCCTACCCCCCACCATAAGCAGGGACACCTTCCACTATATCAGGTTGTTCAAAGCCCTGTCCAACCTGGCCTTGAACACTGCCATGGAGGGGGCATCCAGAACTTCCTGTAGCAACCTGAAATTTCCCCTTGAAATAAATACTAGCAACATTTCCTTTATTACATGTGAAAAACAGCCACCTTTAGACCTTCAGCAGGCAAAATATAGTCAAACATGGCGTTAGTCAAATTCCTGCATTTTAGGATGCTTTAATAGGCCCAAAGCTGGTTTCTAACCAATGGACTAGCTGTAAAAATGAGATGCCCTCTGCATGACTTTCATATCATCCAATAGGGTAGAAGTGTCAGCAACAATCCCATGACATGTTTTCCTTGTGACAAAGCAGCTTAATAAGTTTCTACTTTGTGTCCCCTTCTCTCCAGCCATTCATGGCTGTCGCTGGGCTGAAGCTCACTGCAGTCTCATTGGGCTGATATTACTGTAGGTCTAAAATGGATTTAAAATATCTGTCCCTAAAACACTTTCCTTTTTTATTATTTACCTTGACTCACTTCATTCGTCCTGCACATGGCTGTAACAACACATCCAGGGCACAAGGACCAGCAAGGAAAAAGAAGACCCCTAAGAGAGCTTTCCCATCAGAGAAAACGTATCCTGAAACCAGACCTTATAATGACATTACAATTTACTGCCGGCCCCGTAAACTAATGATCTAAAATATTTATGTTCCTCCATCATCAGAACAAAGCAGAAAACTGCACTGATTGATGTCAGGAGAGCTGAAACAGATTCTACTAGAACTTCCCTATTGCAGTAGGTATTGTTAATCAAAGTAAAAAAAAAAAAAAAAAGGAAAAGAAAAAAGAGAAAGGGGAGGGGAAAAATACTTCACCAAGGTAGCATGCAGCAATAACTTGAGGGTTTAGAACCACAGAGTAGACATGCTAGTGCAGCCCATCCCTCCTGTCTGCAGGGAGGATGCATACACATAACACATCTTCTCACTCACCCGCTGCCTGGGGAAGAGCAGGGAAGCCCTGCTCCCTTCTCACCCACTTAGGTGCCACTAGCTGCACACAGCTGGTTGTTCTGATTGGGACTGGTGTAGTCTGGAATTATGATGACAGGAAATTTGCCTTTCTGTAAAGGGCAAACAAAAGGCTTACAGATCAGTGAAGTTTGAGGTTTTAATGGTGTACTGACATTTTGATAGCCTCTGTCAAAAGGGACAGCTTCACTTAAGAAACAGGTAAGCTGAGCCAGAAGATGCCATTTCCCCAGCATCTCTTGCTTTGTTGAGTTTTGGCTTTCCCTGGCTTGTGTCACACCCATAGTTCGATCTAAAAATAGCTTTTAATACTGTATTTTTCACTACTACAGAAAAAGGGGTTTGAAGAGTAACTTTACAAAGCATGTAATTCAGTCATTTAAGATATAAGTTGACTGTCTAGTTAGGATTTGGTTTGGACAATTATTACAATTGAAAAATATATTGCATAATAAATGGAAGAGTAACTGAAAAGGAAGTCTAATTCATAGGTCTCAATTTTGAAAACTGCTTATGCAAACACTTCTCTGTTTGCATTGCTTCTTTGAATATAGCAGACTAATGTACAAACCCAATCCCAACTGAGAACTTTCGTATTAAGGGAACACATGAAAATTTCTACAGAACTAAAAAGGCATGATTGCACCTCACTGTTTTCTGATCCTTCATCCTTCCTTCCTCCCTCCCTGCCACCCAAATATGAGATTAAGGACTTAAGGAGCATATTTTAACATCATTTTCAGCAGTTTCAGGTTAGTATAATTTCACTGGCTTGAGAGAATTATTTCTCATTTAGTGAAGGTGAAAGCAGTTTCAGATGCTTACTGCACACTCCCAAAACTGAAAGCATTAAAGTGGATATAAGATAGCTCAAATACTGAGCACTTTTCCATTAGAAATTTCAACATGATTCTTTCCTACCCTAGAAAACAGATATTAACAATAGACTAGCACAGAGTTAAACAGGATGCTGCTATAACACAAGATCATATACACTTTCTTATTACCATAATTAATTCATGTTTATTTACTGACAATGGGCTTAGCTACATAATTGAATAAAAAAAATTATAATTTACATTAAAAATTCTTAATAGCAGCCATTTGTTGCTCTTCTTGCTTATCAAGTGAAACCTGTGCTGGCCTGGTTTACCAAATACCCACAACAGGAGTGGCAGATGGGTCCCTATTGGTTACAACAACTCAGCAGAATAGTAATAACTTCTAGCTATTGATGAGCTGTAACTTTTTAAATCAGGCTGATTTTGTACTTTTAACACTTCACACTTTCCTGAAGACGATCTTTAAAGTGAAAAAGAAACAGGTCTGCCCTGTTCTTCTTTCTTAAGATCTGTAAAAGAAACCTAAAAATTTTGGAGGTTTTGGAGATGCTTCCAGAGCATTGGAGAGCTGGATTAGGAAACATTTTCATGTTGCTGAGTGAGTGAAGCTGATTGATCTTTCACATATGTTCTTGCAACTGGTTGTTGGGCATTTCAATTAATTAAGACCAAATAAAGCAAAACAAAACAGGACCCATCACAAGAGTTTATGCTGCAGTGAGCTGTGTGTGGGCAAGCCACTCCTCAAGCAAAATCCAGCATTACTCCTTAAGATCCCAAAGGTCCTCCACAATGGCATGACTGCAGGACTATGGGCTGAGACTAACATGCAAACTATCCTCTAACTACCTTGGTCAAACACAGTTCCTTCAGCTACTTGCAACAAATCAACGTATTTTGGATGTTCTGCTTATATAAATAAGAACAAAGAATGGGCATTATAAAGCTTGCCTCTGACTTTGAGAGCTTTTTATTTTGCCTTGTACTAGACCTAATGTATCAGAGACAGAAACAAATACCATGCAATTACTGGTCTTTGTTAGCACACTATAAACTTCCTAGCACTTTATTCCTGTCCTAAATACACTGTTTAATGTCAGTAAACCAGACCTATCTATGGTATTTGGCTAGAGATTCAGAAGTCCACACTTTTGGATGGAAGGGAAGTATGCAGAGTCTTTAAGGTGGTGGTTTTATGATGCTAACAGTGATGCTTCACTGTACTGACTCCTTTTTTCCATTGCCATTTACAACAACAGTACAAAAAAACAACAGGACAGATCAGAACCAACAATCCTCTTGATCATCCCATCTGCAAAAACAACAGAAATAATATTTTACAAGAGTTACTTTGTCCTCTAGCAAGAATTATAATAGGTTTGTCGTCTTTAATGTTGAGTTCAAAGATGGGTTCACCTTAACAAAAAGATGGATCCAGATTCACTACACCACATATTCCACAACAAAGCATATGCAGACATTCAGTATGTTAAAAGCACTAACTTTTCTTTTTAACTCCCCTAACTCTCTCTCTCTTCTTCCCACCCCAAGGAGAAAAGTCACAGAAAGGACGTAGGTTTCAGGAATCAAAATATTTCACTTGGACTCAAAAAACTGAGATTCAGTTTTTGGCTTTGCTTCAGGTTTATTGTGTAATACCGGACAAGTCTCCAAGCTAAATTGCAAAGACTGGTGGACAGCATGGGCATACAAGCTAGGAAAGGCTGGGTCAAGCTTGCCAGACCAAGGGACATTTTTCCAAGCTGTTAGAGTTCACCCTGTCTGAACTGGATTTTGGAATAGCCACCAGGAAAGCATCCTTGCACCAAAGCCATCCCTGCAGGGGAAACAGCTTTGGCAGTGCAAGAAAGGATGCAACACTGCCCTAGGAGATGAGCTGTCCCATGCACTGCACCTGAGCACATCTATTGTGCACATAGGTTCCCTGTGCTGGAAAGAAAGGACATTTTTGGAGATCAAATTTGGGGTGAGAACAGAAATAACCTAATGAGTTTCTGCAAGATACCACCCTTGTTTCAGTTTCAACCAAGAGCAAGCCTGTATGTCATTCTTCAGAAAGAAATCTTTACCTATATGCTGACATCTGGTTCAAGCTGACCAGGAAAACTCAATCCCCTTCTCCTGAAAACATTCAAGGTAATTGCATGAGCCTCAATGTGAAGTTTACACTTCATACCCCATTCATCAACCAAGAAACAGCTTCCTTTGTCACATAGACAACAGGAACAGGCTGTTTTCATATCAGGGTGTCAAACAATTTGCTTCAGCTTGGACCATGAAAATTTAGCCTTGACACTGACAAGATGCCTTGAGAGCAGCTTCCTTCACACCATCTGCAAATGGTGCTACTGAATATTTTCCAGCACTAGGCCCAGAGGCATAGTTTGTATCTTAACAAGCCCAAGTGGAGAAAAACAACTTCAGTGTCCGAAATCAATAGCACTACAGGTGCAGAAAGTTACTAAACACTAGCAGCTGCTCTATATAGCACAAGGATACTTGAAAGGGGCAGCAGAGGAAATTGAGAAATCAGGTGTGGGCGTGAAACAGGTTGCCATGATCATGGATACAGAAGAAGGAGGCCACATGAAACCCAGTCAGAGAGGGCTATGTATGAGCAGTAAGTTTACTAGTTCTTACACGAAGGAGTCGTAGGTGATAGGGAAACAAGTCGATATTAACAGGGATATTGTGCCAGCTCTTCAGCCTTCATAAGCTGTTATCCACAGTTTTTAGTAGAACTACATCAACCTTCAAACCCCAAACATTGCAGGCTTTTACTAGTGATAGTCCCAGGATGTTTGGAGTTATGGTATTTAAATTCCCAACTCACCTTCAAGCATTAAAAAGCCCTGGTTTCCTGGAGATAGCTGAACACCTGCTTGTTGATGGGGAGTGATGATTTGTACATGTTTTGCTTTGCTTGTGTACATGGCTTTTGCTACCTATTGATTGTCTTTATCTCAACCCAGAATTTCTCTCATTTTTACCCTTCTGATTCTCTTCCCCATCCCACTAGGGAAAAGTGAGTGGCTATGTGGTGCTTAGCTGCCAGCTGGGGTTAAACCACAACAGGGCCCCAGAGCTGAACGCAGTACCCCATGTGTGGTCTCAGGAGAGCAAAGTAGACAGGGAGAATCACCTCCCTCAACCTGCTAGTCACACTCCTTTTGTTGCAGCCCAGCATATGGTTGGTTTCTAGGCTGCAAGCACACACTGCTGGGTCATAATCATTTCTCATCAACTGACTTCCCCAAGTCCTTCCCCTCAGGGCTGCTCTCAATCCATTCTTTCATGGAGCCTGTAATTTGTACTTGGGATTGCCCAAACCCATGTGCAGGACCTTGCACTTGGCTTTGTTGAACTTCATGAAGTTTGCACTAGTCCAACTCTCAAGCCTGTCAAGGTTCATCTGAATGGCATCCTTTCCCTCCAGCATGTCAAGCTCACCATACAGCTTGGCATCACTGACAAGTTGGTTAAGGGTGCACTCAATCCCACTATGCACGTCACCAATTAAGACGTTAAACACCACCAGTCCCAACACCAACCCGTAAGGAACACTACTCATCACTTGTAGATGTTGTGTCACTCCTCCTTTTTCCTGTTCCCATGTAACAGCATCTTAACTCTGATACTAACAACACTGTGATGTGTGTTTACACAGTTATATTCAAATAGTTTTTATATAACAATTAAATAAAAAGTAAAGATGGCTGATAAAGATCTTCCTCTTTTCCTTTGTATTACTGCCATTAATACTATAAGTTGTTTCTTAAATACTAGCCAAAAAATTCAGACTTATTTGGGAACTAGTCAAACTTGTGCTCCTGGCTTTCCAGTAAAAATTGTCACAAGTTACAAGACTCAAATCTTCTCAGCCCCTCCCTCCACTTCTTGTCCATCATTATCCCAGATTAATGCCTGTGCCTCCTTTGTTCTGCACCAGCCTCTGCTGACAATTCTGCAGAAAAGTATTTTGCTGTACCACATGTTGAGAAATGTATGCCAGCAACCATTCTCATTTAAATTACCATAGAGGAGTCACATCATGCCGTTTTCACCAGATCATTTGTGCAATGTCAGGTAAGGCAGGATGTGACTCAGTCATGACTCAGTTCATAAGTAGGACTCTCAAATCTTCAGGTTTCAGTTCACATCGGAAATTACTGGGACCAGCAGTCAAAGGAAAATGAACCAAGAGAAATTTCATGATAGCTGCTCTAAACCTTGGTTTTCCACCGTGCCTTCACGTGTGCTTTCTTTAAAAGACATTAATCCCCCCCTCATCTGAGAGGGAAAAGAGGATAGGAAAAATTATTTTTCCTCTATTTGATTCTTTCTTCATTTTCACAGGAGAAATCTCTTTCTGCCAACTACAGGCTGTTTAGCATTAGAAAGGAATTGGTCTGTAAGCAGCACCTAGAGCAACTCTTCCCAGCCAGGAGATCATGTTTCCTTTTTCCCTTTTGGTGGAGGTGGCTTAGAAACTACCTTCTCAAGGACCATGCTTTAGCTTCCACCTTTACTTTGAGAGAAATTCTGGCCCTTTGCCTAAGGAAACTCAGGATCTCCTGTGCTCTGAAAGATGGCTCGAGGCCTTAGGCTTTCAAAAACACCACAGACCTATGAAACCATAGAGAACCTTGCTTAGAGTTCCTAATCTCAGAGATATGCACACACTCAAGTCCTGACCAAATGCCTGGAAGGTTATATCTCTAATACATCTGAAAATTTAATATCAATCCTTAAGATACATGTGTTCAAGTATATTTAGATTAGAAAGTAACTTTTTCCTAGTAGTTGAGCGAATTCACAGCCTCTTTTACAGTTTGGTGAAGATGAATTAATTTAATAGTGCTACATTTCATAGAATTAAACTGATTCTAGCATGACTTGCATATGGATGGCATGCCAGACATGGCCACATCTTAATTCTTTGCTATTCGTGGAAATAAAGAGCATATGCCTTTATCAATTCCACTAACCCAAGCTAATCTTCGAATTGAATACTTGTCATTAAGAGACAATATTTTTATCCAAAATAAACAAGGAGATCCATTCTTATTCCATATATTGTTTTAGCTCGGTGGGTCCCTCCCATTAGTTTTCCTTATATCAACATGACTCACAAATGGCTCTGCAAATGCAGTTCTCCCACGCAGACCTACATGCACAAGTAGACACCCTAGAAGATATAACAGATCCAAAGAGGGGATAGAATGATCAGAGAGAAGAGAAATACTTGAAAAATCAGAAGAAGATAATAACCTTTTAGGACAGTTCCCACAATTCTGGCAGGTAAACGTGTCTGATACGAGCACTTCAGTCATGCACAGATAGATGACACATTTGTGTGTGGGCAGAGGATGAAATTGGGTGTGGACTGCATGCCTCTGCAATGGGTACAGTGATAGGTCTAACTCAGCACCAACAGCACTGAGTCATCTGTTCAGAGTTCATCACCATTCCCTTTATGACATGGAAAAGTCCTGGCTGGATTGTCTGCAAATTTATCCTCGCTGACTGGGGCCCATTCTGAGAGAGAGGTCAATGGCACAGCAGTGTTTTCACATACTCAGAAACCCTCCCCAGAGTCCACTGGTTCATGCAAAAAGGGACTATATACCCTTACTACAACTCTAAGCACTCAGAACAGTTATTTTGTCTCATTCATCCTCTTACAGAATGAGCGTAGGTGAAAATATACAGTCTTTGTAAATATCCTAAGGATCACTTGGAAGATTGAGCTCAGAGACAATTGGAAAAACAAGGCATCTGAAAGCATGGAAGTGTGCAGAAAGAAAAAAGTACCTAACTTTGTGCAGTAATCTCTACAATCAGTGAAGATGCTTTGCTTACAGTGAGTAAACAGCACTAGATTCTGAAATCATGCTCAGTATCAGTTTCACATTCTCTTTTGCATATCTTTTCTACATAACTTGGTAGTTATGTACATGCCAGTGAACATGATGGCATGATTTCAGACAGGTACCCCCTTATCCTCAAGACAAAAATATAACCGTGGTCAATTTTAACAGCCTAAAGCCAAAGAAAACCTCGGAAAATCTTATGAAGTGACAATGTCACAGAATAACACTATAAGGAAGATAGCTGAAGTTGCTTTACTTCTCATACCATCTGGCAGACTATGGTATATACCTGGTCCAAATAAATATTCCTGATGTAGCAAGGAATGAAAAAAATATGCCATTACTGCATAATTTCCAGATGTAGGTCTTGACCACTTCACACAGGCAGTCAAGTGTGAAGCAGCATAGGAGAGGAATTATAAACAGCAGAATTATATTACCCACACCACTAACAAACAACAGAGGGGAAAAAAGGTGGTGCTTGTTAGAATAGGTGTTGTTTCCTGCTCTCCCCCCAGCAGATAAAGTTCCATGACAAGAGCAGATTAGGGGCTGGACATCAAATACAGCTTTCTGTCCACTCCTCCTGCTGTCCCCCAGAAGCACTTTCTGCATCAGTAAAATATTTCATATCTGATCCCCTAGACAACGCTGGTATCCAACTCCTTTTTATATCTGGCTTTATAGTAATCTCAATTGGTAATCAAGTTCTCAGAGAATGGTTTGTCTGTTGAAGAAAGCATCAAGCAAGTGTGCAAAACACTGGATAACCCAGAGCTACATATCAAAGAGATCTGCATTTACTTGTCTTGTACTTCAAGAGGCAGATGGCATTCAACATACTGGAGGGGGACAAGTCAAATGTTAAGACAAAATACTTTCTGGGAGAAGGCAAAGTTGAAAGCCACTTGCCAAAGTATGCCATGAAAAGTAACAATTTAACATATCCAAAAATGATAGCAAAACCGTATGGCTAGGAATGTTCTCATGTGTTAAATTAAAATATTTCTAAAAATTATTAAAGAAATACTGAAATAAATTTTCTATTAGAGCTTAGTGAGAATGACAGATTATCTCCTTCCTGCTTAATGATAGTTTTCTTTTTCTTTTCTCTGAAACAGCTGGAGACCACCACCATGGGAGACAGGGAACTGAACTGGATGAACTCTGAATCTAACATAATCACAGTTTCTATTCTCCCTAAAAAGCATGATCAAACGACTAATGAAGACAGTGTGCCATAACTGAGGCATAGGCTGATCCCAGAAAGTGAGTCAAACCTGGAAGTTCACCAGCACAGATTTTCATATCAATAGCAAAGATCAATTTGGTCAGGAGGTTCCTGAAACAGAAGTCAAGGTGAATGACTAAAATCTGGGTAGACAAGATCCTGCAGCAGTCATCAGATAAAATCAGTTCAAAATGCAGTTTGTTACAGAAGTCAGCCAGCTGGCTGCATGTCCCAACAATGGTACCCCCAAAAATGCAAACCCCAGCTTCATGTAACTAGAGAATTCAGTTGTTCCCATACACCCTGGTTACCTCTTATTAGCATCAAGCATACGCATATTACCATGGTTTGTAGAGGTCAGACAACAGCAGCCCAAGCAATGTTATCTCAGGGTTTCCTTGTGCCCCCCAGGCTCCCTGTGTCCTCCACTGTCTTTACACAGCAGTTGGACCATAAGCTTACTGCAAAAGGAACTGTCTTTTGTTCTGTTTGCGGAAAACGTGTGAGTGACAACAGCAATAGGAATAATAAATACAACTGGTATTACACACATATGCAAACATCCCCATGGAAAATTCAGCCATAGGGTACATAACAAAACTTTACTTCGCACCTAGATGTTTATAAAATCAAAGAGACCTAGAAATAGGAAAAGAAAAAAAACCCAACAAAACAAAACACTTATCCTTGCCAAAACCTTCTCCCAGATTGGACAGACGCAGGGGCTGAGATCTGAGCTCTGCTCCAAGCTGCAGTGGTACCTTCCCAGTGGGGAATTCCCAAAACAGAAGAGATCCACAAAGCCAATAGATTTGGATCCCATGCCAGACTTCCTCCAGCTGTCAAGGCAAGAATTGTGTCATGGTTAAAAAACCCACTGTGCTCTGCCTACTCCCTACTGGAGCTACAGTAGGCTGAGACAAGAGGAGCTCAAGGGCTCTGCTGAGCATCCCTGGCCTGAGATCAGAAACATGCATCCAGCCCCATCTTGTCCACTCCAGTGACATCCAGCACCACATGACATTGCAGACAAGGTCTTTTATCAACCTCTATAAGCTTTCTACCACCTTTCAGGCAGTAATGTTTTTATGGCATTACTCATTAATAGTCACCTGCTGCTTTGCTGGATAAACTCCACCTTGTCAGCATTCTCCTCCCCTCAGAGCCATACCCGTGAAGATATCATTTGCTTTCAAGGTGCAAGAAAAATCCTTTTAGGGCCAGCACGTTGCTGGAGGTTGTAAATGTGCAAACTGAAGCTTTAAACAAGTCCCTGCACCACTGATGTTATATCTGCAAGTGATGGGGTAAGCCATCAGGAGGGGAGGTTTTATCTGTTGATGTAAGAGTGAGCAGAGATGTTATTTGCAAGCTATTCTTGACCAGTATAAACCCAGGCTTTAAAAAGTCCCGTGTGGTTAAACAATGATTCATGGCTGATCCCTATCTTGCCTGTCAACATTCACCATTGCTTTATATCCCTATCATTGCTAAAGCACAGCAATGAAAAGGGGCAGAAATGAAAAGCATTAATTTACAACACATCACAGGTCACTCAGTTTCTATGCAAAACAGAAAATATTGAGGTAGTGAATATTTTATGACTTCTTAAAACAAAATGTAAAGAGAACTCAAGTCTTGGTTTATACCACCTGTAAAAGAAGAATTAATTAGAGAAGCACAAGCAGAACATTAGCAAGGTCTTTTAAAAACCTCCATTGGGTTCTTTGTCACCCAAGTCTATTCAAAGCAATTCATGTATACTTATATGCACATGCATGTGTATAAAAATACAGTACAGCATCCCTCTACCATGGCATCCTTTCAAATATAGCATAATTTTGAAATCGTTCAAGAGAGTCAAGAGACAGACCCAGTCTTACCTTCCTAATTGCCAGCTTCTCTTTACCTTTTGAAACCGAATCCTCATTTCTGTCTCTATGGTGACAATGACGTACAGGTCCCCTTGATGAGAAGGCTGCTGGCACACGTTAGGTGCCAGAGCACATCAGCACCACGAACCTCTTCAACTCCTCTGTGGGACACTATGCTCTTCTCCAAAACTGGGTCTAACAAATGATCAGATAAAGAAAACAGTGTTAAACCACCATTCCATTCCTAAAGAGAGGGAAACTGGGTCTAAACATGGGGTCTAAAAGCTTTTTTTAATTTTTCTCGTCAATAATAATTGCTGCTACTTCAGAAATCAATGTGATGGCACTGCTATCAAAGAGCGTATCTGGATAACCTACCCAGAATGAATTAATTACAGGTAATTTCTCCCAGAGGGCTTGACAATGAGAAGATATTTGCGTCATGAAGTAGCTGATAAGCAACATGATTAAAACCTCCTGCAATGTCCATCCACCTGGCACATGGAATCATCAGTGACAGAAGGATGTTTTTCGGCTCCTGGCTAGTAGAGAGGGGAGCAAGAGGGAAGATTTTTATCAAGTGCTAAGTAAGGAGCGGCAGGTAGGACCTGCAAAGGTGCATCTTTCCCTCCTTAGGAAAGACACAGTGAGTCACTGGGGTTACAAAATGCCAGCTATTGTATATAGTCCTGGTTATTTTCTTATGATGTATATACCTAGCTGTTGTATTATGCCAAAACATACCTCCATTGTAACACGCATTCTTGCAGCAGCTTATAGGCACAACAAAGGATGCTCAGTCCCCACTAGTGCTTTCCTTCTGGTTTCTTGAATCAGGGGAGATGTGCTAGGGTAACAGCTTTGACTTTCTGCTACAGTCCACTGCCAGCATGAGTTGATACTGCACCTCCTGCAGATGCTCTAGATTGTCTGTATTTTACTGACCTTTTGTAAGTTTGCAGATGAAGGTGTCTGGTACAGTTCTGCATCACTGCAATGAGAAGACACGAAGTCCAGTAGTGCTTGTAGCAGCAGGTCTTGCCCAGAGAATTTAACTGTGTGTGGTACACCACTGCAATCAGCTCCCTTGTGATTCCTCTCCAATAAAGTCATGTGCTCAAATTTTAAGGGTCCTGTTTGACCCAGATAAATGTTTGGAAATTTAAAGAAAGACACAGGTTAATCCTGTATTTCCCTTAAGTTTCCACATCTTTTTTCACCAGTCAGCCAAAACATATATAGCCCATCATTTTAAAGACGAAGATTTTAACATCCAAGCAGACTTTAAGTACAATTCAGAAAAGAAGTAATAGCAACAGTATATCACCAAAACTTGCATTGCTTTAAATGCATGTTAAAAATCTAGTCCCAGACTGGTTTACTGATGTGCCATGCCTACTGCATGGAGATGTTTTTCCCCCTCTGTGTTCTTTTCTTGATCCTTATTCACCTCTTTTCTAACACTTGGGCTGTAAATGCTTGTTGCTCTGTGTCCTGCCCTTCTCATGCTGGGTTGCTGGCCTCTGCCTGAGGCCTTAGACGCTACAATAATATAAAAACAAAGCAGTTTGAGAGTAAACACAAGAAAGTCTAAAAGAAGACAGTAGTACAGGACTTAGCCATGTGTATAACCCCTGAGAAGTGAGTATTGCACCCAAATGATGTAATGCCTCATTCTACATAGTTGGTAACACAGAGATCATCTTTTCATCCAGTGATGGAATTTTCTCTGTGTTTTCCTCCTCACAGGAGCACCAGCTATAGGTGTGCAACAGAAGCCAATAGACTTGCCTTTAAACAACCACAACAGAAGCACAGATGAAGAACTGTGTCTCCTTGTTTATACAGAATTAATTTCTATTTCATGGCAAAGTGATACAGAAAATATCCCTCAGTCAAACCACAGGATGCAGAAGTCACCAGATTAAGAAGGTGTCATGGTCTAAACCAAGGACATAGTTATTTTTCTTCCTAGTAGCTGGTACAATGCTGTGTTTTGGATTTAGTCTGAAAATAATACTGATAACACACCAATGTTATATGTCCTAATCTCATCAGAGTTGCACAGGTATTCAAGCCCCTTTCCATCAGAAACCTATAGCCAGCCCCAACAAGGCACCTGGGAGAAACAGACCAGCAAAGATGATGCTGACAAGCCCAGAAGCCAACGAGCACTGGGAAGACCCAGGAAACAAAGATATAATTTAAAGCATTCCTTCTCCAGTCTCCACAGATGTCTAACAGCAAAAGCCGACCACAGGGTGCAGCAGCATCAAGGTGACAGCACACAGATTAACTCCATGGTAAAAAGAGCTTACAGTCAAGGTCAGAGTATCACAGAGATCAGTCTCCAAGGTTTAGCCTGTAGCTCGCATAAAAGAAAGACACAAGAAAAACACAACCAGAAGAGGAACAGGCTTTAAAGTAACTAATATAAAAGATAAATAGAAGCTTCCCTCAGAGCATAGAATCGTTGAATGGTTTGGGTTGGAAGAAAACTTAAACATCATCTAGTTCCAACCCCCCCACCTAGGTTGCTCAAACTCCCATCCAACTTGGCCTTGGACACTTCTAGGATTGGTCACCACAACTTCTCTGGGCAACCCTGTCCCAGTGCCTCACCACCCTTGCAGTAAAGAACTTCTTCATTACATCTAATCTAAATCCACCCCCTTCCAGTGTAAAGTCATTACCCCTTGTCCTATCCCTGACTGCCCTTCTAAAAAGCCCCTTTCCAGATTTCCCAAACAATATCTTTGATTACAATAATTTTGGATCTGATAACAACCACTGACATGTGTGTATGAACACCATAAAAGGAAAAGGAAACTTCAAGGGGTCTTCTATCTAAGTTTATTGAGGCTACAAAGTGATCTTTCAAAGAGACTTTTTTCTTCCTACCCCACACCATGCAGAATCCCATCAATTCCGTAAGTACAGCTCATACTCCCTTCTCAATCTATATCCATCTATTATATTTCATAATCATTTAACATTATTCTAGCTGCACTTCATCTATCCAAGGAATACACACCTCATAACAATAATACATGTGGCAGGAGTTTCACATTTCATACTACAACCAATTATAGCTTCAAGAGTTAATTTTTCATTCTGTGGCCATGTCTGTAGGAACAAAAAGTGTGACTTTTAGGATTTTCTCAGCTAGGGCTTAAAAAAATTAAAGCCGTCAACCTCCCTGTCCCTCAATAAAGGAGGTAGGGGGAAGAGAAGGAAATCCCTGTTTCTACTGAACCAGATCAGAATGAGTTTTTTACAGAACAAGTTCTCTGGCATTTTGCTGGTTTCATGCTTTTAAACTTCTAATGGCAACTGTTTAACACATTTCTAATAAGAAATGCACAATAATAATTAAAATGGGGGGGGGTGTCATATAAAAAGGCTATAATTATGTCTTTTGCTTTGTTTGACAAAGCTATGATTTCTACCAAAACACATGACCAGCCCTCGGGTGGTCTATTCATAGCAAACAATGTGTTGTCCTGGGCACACAAGAAGAAAGAAAAGATGTTTTTTAATTGAGCCCCAGACTTCATTTACTTAACTTTTATGGAAACTACCAGTAATAACTCGTAGAGGGCACGCCATTATTTCTTCTTTCATCAACTCTACATGATCAAATGCTACCATTATCAACAGCTTCTTTCTCATGCACTCAGTTATGTTCACCACTGGGACACTACCATTCTCCTTGTATAAGGGTTAAAAAGCCAGAGGGAGGAGGTGGTTTCTTCACTACATCTGACAAAGAAATAGCCAAAATCCATTGCCAAGTTTACCAAGAGATTTCTTTCTTGAAGTTTACTTTTAGTTTTTAAGCCACAGATAGTGTGGTTGGTCTGCTCCTTAGCCTATGAACCCAGCTAAAGCACCAAAAGATGGCCAACTCCTTTCCTAAGACTGGGTGAAAAAAAAACATCTCTACAATCAGAAAACAGCACTTCTTTTCTGGGTAGTTTTGAGATTAGATATAATATTGTGATGCTAGTGAGTGATTTTCATCATTCTCAGAGTCAGAAATCTTTAAAAGTGCTCATCCAAAGCTGCTCAGACCAGCCTGGCACAAAGTCACTTCAAAGCTGTTAACTCTGAAAATAACAGAAGCATCTGAAGACATCTGCTGTTGAAGTTTCCAGTTTGAGGAAGTCCTGTTTATTTATGCTGGATTGGTTACACCTACTGCACAGAAAACTGGTCAAGACAGACAAACAGGAGGTCTCTAGGCATGGGACTTTTTAGTGAATAGTCCAATTCTACAGAATGTAGGAGCAAAGAGAGATGAAGCAAGTGCTGAGTGGGCATGCCAAGGGGAGCAGCTTTCCAAGCAGGCCACCATAACCTGTTTGCTCTGCTTCCTTGGAGACTCCACTACCTCCTAGGATCACTCTAAAACCATTCCCATGTCCTCCAGCTGTCCCCATCTTTACACTCACAAACCATATCTTGCAACTGTTGCATCACCCACTTGAACAGAACAATTGTAGGTCATGTTTCCCTTGAGCAGAAAACAAGTTGGCTCTGTCCATCTCATCCAAAAGCCATGCTCTCTTCAGTTCTTCACCTTAGCCTGCAGAACCAGGACACCCATGACAGCCTGTTTATCCTACCTGCAGCAGCATAAATCCACTGTGAAGCACTCTATCCAGCAGTAGCTGTATATTTCTGCCTGGAAAATAAGTTTGCTCACTCTGTACAGCAGCCAGCACACCATGTAACCAGCATGTAACCAATATGGACATTCAGAGACTCTGGGATTTAAGCCTTAGCTCAAATTTGGAGTCAATCTGACAGAATTTATAGTCCACAGCTTCCAGCATGATGATCACTGCAGTTGTACACCGATGGTTTGATACCTGCCAAGTGTGCCTGTATTTCACAGAATAAACTGAGAACAAGCACATGTAGTCACACAATTGTGCCTTCCCCTTAAGGATTCTCAGATGTAACACATTTTCCCATTTACATTTTCCCATTCCACTAATGTTATTGAAGAAACATTTCATTTTCAGTTGTATTTTCAGAAGGCTAACAAGGGGCTCATGAATACATCAAAGCAAAGTCATATTATTCATTTACACAAATGTTTCTGATTATTTTTTCTCCGGTCACTCAGACAACACTTTATTAAAAAGCTAGAAGAAAAATCTAGTGTTTTTCAGAACCACCTCTCATAACCCTAGTCCTGATCTATTTCCACATTTGCAGAACATCCACAGGATGTGAAATGAAGGCACAGATACCAGCTCTCCACAAACCTGGGGTCTCCTAGAAAACCATCTTCCAGCTGAGAGGGAACCATCTCCAGCAAATACAATCAGCTATGAAAACAGTGGGAAGTATACTATTCTACACACATAGAAAATATGGTCCCTTAAGGGTCTTGCACAAACTACACCTTTGTTTGACTTCTGAATGGAGTCTCCAGGTGGTTAAAGTGCTGATATTGCATTATTTATGGTGATTGAAACGCCATAGTAGTGGTTAGCAATAGAATTTACACGAAGTCACTTGATGGAAAAAGTACAGGGTGGGGGGAGGAGGTTGTTTACAAAACAAGTTACAGTAATAAAGCTGCTAGGCTGAGCCAAGAGACCTCTTAGCAAATCATTTATTCCACAGTTTGACAATATTTACAAAGGTTTTTACATGAATTATTTACTCAAGCTTTTATAACTTGTAACATACTGTACACAAAACAGCAAAAACACATTAGAGCTACAAACCTGGGAACATACAGTTATGCAATGACAGATGGTGGAAAGGCCTCTGACAAAGGGAAGTTTACAACTAACACAAGCAACAGCCTTTTCTATCTGTCATCAATAAAAGGATGAGGACTAGCAGGAAAATGTGATTCAAGGAAACAAGACAATTTTTCAAAAGCTGAATTCTTTGTGATTGCTGGATCTGGTTATTTAAAAATAAGTCTTTTGTTTTGAGTGCCTAATTCTAAGAATTGCTGTTTCAGTGTGTTACCACCCACCCATGAAAGGCTGCATGGCACAAAAACCACAGCTTACATGAAGGAAACCCCAAAATTCTTCTACTTACTCTATTAGCTTTAGGTCAACTTAAGTATTATTGTATATGTACCTAACAAGCCTGCCCAGAGATGTCAAGAGTGCTAGTGACTATGCCAGGAAATGAACTAGAATGGGGTGGAGGAAAGGAGGGAGGGATATAGAACAGAGATGAGCAGAATACCTGGGCTGCAGCAAAGGCCTTTCAGCACTACTTCGTGGAGCTCTATAGAACTAGCTCTTCCATCCCCATCTCTTACTGTCCAGCATCGGTGAACAGGACAACGGCTGTCAACATCAGTCACTTCACACTGTGAAAAGGTATTCCAGGTGATTTCAACCTGTTTTCCTTCTGCCAAAAAAATTAAAGCACAGGAATCCCCCCTACTAAGTGAAGCATAAGATTTGCTAAATTTACACTTTCAGTCTTTCTTCCACAACCTTCAAACCCATGCAACACACCACCACCTTCACACTACTCCCTGATGGAAAGCAAAAGGTAGCCCCACACTTGGTCTTATAGCACAGGAGGATGTAGAGCTATAATAAAGAACAGCCCCTAGAGGAAACTGAAGCCTGTAGTGACAAAGCATCATCATGCATCCTCTTCTCATCTGTCATTCAGGTCGAGATGCGGCATACAAGGGATCTTTTCCTTCTTATGGACTTGAGAGCTAGCAGGTGTTTCAGACAAAAGACAGACTGTAAGGATGAGCTCTGTGCAGCTGGGATTGCTAAGACCCTGGCATGAAACCTAAAAGCTGGGACTTGAACAAGGCCTAAAGGAAGCCTTCACCCAGGCAGACAGGACAGCTGAAGCTACAGCTATTAACAATAACAAACCAGGGAGATATCTGTGCCCAGAATTCTGGAAATGCCTAGAAGTGACGTTCAGAAGGAGGGAGGAGGAGTACCACACTGGTGTCCCGTACAGTACTCACAGCAAGATACTTCTGCCTGCTTCCATGCAGGGCAAAGGCCTAGGCACATCACCCAACAGTTACCACATATCAGTTCTAAGCCGTCTTACAGAAACTCCAAGGCATCTATTTTTAAACAAGACATAAAGAAAGAATAGAGTCATCTACATTCAACCGGTGAGGAAACCTCTCCATATTTTTCTTGAAGCTACTTGATTTTTCATTTCAGAACTTTAAGATCTTTTTTGCTCTCTGTGGAGAAAGAAAAGGACAAAAAATGGCTGATATTAGCTCACTTTTCCCAAAAGAACAGCAATTTAGGACTTTTTTTTTTTTTTTTAAACCAGATCACCACCCTCAAGATTTTGATCTGAACAAATGAGCTAAGGTTTCAAAGAACAAAGCAGAATTCACCTGCACTATCCAACCTCAAGCAAAACCAACAGATTCAGGTGAAAATTTAAATTATAGAAAACATCAAAACAAAGTTACAACTATAGTAGTAGAAATGCAAAGGGCTCTGTCCAGCTGAATTATGAAACCGGCATGGACATAGCATAGACGAGTCACTAAGCCATAGTCACTCCAGTCACTAGCTAAAGTTCACAAGCTTTACTTAAGTTTTCCTTCAGGTCTTGGCACGTTATAGGCCTAATAGCACTGGATTTTTTTATTTTTTTTCTCTCCTTTTTTGATGCTTCCAATTCAGTTTTCCTCCTGCTGGTTTGAGGATCATTCCCTGGAGGCAGGCATGTATCCCTGCCCTTGCTAATCACTTCTGAAAAATTGCTGCTATTGTCAGGAGCTGTTGTATTGACTGAACCTGTCTGGAGTCCATTCATGACATCTGGTGGACATGTGCCTTAGAGAAGCTGCTATTCCTGGGTACTGCTCATCTCTATGATGAAGAGAGATATTAGTCTGATTTGTATCTAGTCAAAACATCCACATCACAAGACAGCAGAAGGACCTGAAACTTTAGTTACTTCAGTGGAAGCTGCGAATGGTGAGGTAGGGCAGGTAGTGACATGCATTCACACATCACATGACAAAGAGTTATACAATATGACAGAGGTCTCCAAATGCTCCTTTGTCCTGAACGTGTCAAGACAAACCTCAGATCACTGCTTTTGAGTTTATAAGTGCCTCAGAAGATTGAGGATACCTGTGGAAAGAGGATATTGTTAAGTTCTAAAACAGCGGGTGTGCAAGAAACATGATACAAATTTAACTAATATCATACTAACTGGTGTCAAAACTCTCCCTGTCTGAAACTGAATTTGCACCAAATGAAATTCTCACCCAGTGACTGTGCCACAGGCTGTAAATGCAGCTAGAGACCCAATGAGAAATTAATTTTTTTCCTATAAATTAACATCTATTCATATGTGCATTTCAGATAATGCCCCTAGTACTCCTGGTAGTATAATCTAACACTCTCACAAGATTGGTTACAAGAACATCCTTCATGGCAGGGGCTATCTTTTACTATTATAAGAGTGTAGAGGATAACATCCCTGTTTTGGCATGAGTACCCAGGTACTTCTATGTTCAAGTAATTAGTTGTTACACAACAGGCCCTAAACCAATGTAGAATTAAATAATAATAGTTCACAGTGGCCAGCTGTTCTAAAGTCACCTAGGGTAGGATTTGGTAAACTGCATTTTTAATTGTTGACATGTTAATTTGTTTAAAGAAACCAGATTTAAGTGTTACACTTTACATAAAGCCCTTTATCCTCCTAAATTGGACTGCAAGTGTGTGTTAATCTCAGTGCAGTCGGAAGAAAAGGAATTTACCAAGAGATTTTAATCCTGTAAATAATGGTTTCATTAAGAACCATACACGACTCCACAGGGAACTCTAAATATTAAGATTGGTAATAAAATCATTAGTTGTTCCAAGTTATTCAGCATATCTTGGAGCCCTAAAAAGTTAATGACAATTAGTTAAGAGCCAGCTACAGATGGACCAAACGCTAGCCGGTTCGTTTAAAATTGGGGTGGAAATAGTACTTCACACTGTGTGGGAACAATCATCAACAACAGGGCAATGAACTCAAATACTTAAAAGAGCCTTTTTGATCACTAATTTCTAGTCACAGTCATAAAATTTTTTTGTGAGGTCAAGAGTTAAGGTTTTTTGAATGCATAACAATGACTCATAAAAACCTTACAAGAGCACTGCAATCATTAAAAATAAAACAAATGGTTTGGCCTCCAGATTTCAAACCTTCCAAATTTCCTAGAACATGGTCCAGATAACTTGAAAGTTTCAAGCAATCACTTCTTTCTCCTGGTGAGTTTGAGATAATATTACATATATACATATATATGTGTTGTTTTCACATATATATGTGCGCATGCATGTATGCAGGTGAATCAAAATTTTCTGGACCCCAGAATTTCCAGATACCTTGACTACTGTCTGAAGTATCACTTTGGCACATGTTCAGATGCATGTGGCATCTATATTGCCCACTAAACTCATCCCGTAACACCAGAACCACTCTGGTTCTGCTGCCCAACCGCAGAGGTCCACTCACGCTGCAGCTCTACCATCAGGGTACCAGGCAGGGGAGTGATCCTTTTCCCAGCTCGACCCCGCTCCAGGGGTATCAGGCACAGTGCTAGCAGACTAGGGTCGCAGCAGCAGTTGCTCCCCATGGAGCCTCGCGTGTCGCAGGGGTAGGTGGGCAGCAAGTCAGCACAACTGCTGCCCTGCATCCTGCTGCCGCTGCACACTGCCGGTCCTCCTTACGCCTGCCACCCACTGCTGCCAGCAAGGGAACTGGGAGGTAGCCCTAGGTTGTCACAGCCCCATGGAGTTTTGTGTGTGATGGCAAGGAGCGCTGGTGGGATCCTGCAAACAGCAGAGCAACTAGAGCTAGCTGGAGCATGGCTGTTACGTTGTAGAAAGGAGCAAGAGATGTTGTGGCTGAGTGATGAGAGAAAGAAAGGTCACCTGGCAGGTTCTCCTCGCCTGGTTTCCTTACACAAGCCACCGCAGACCAGAAAGCTGAATTGCAGCTCATGGACAGTAGTATTCCCTTCCACAAGACTGTGAGAAGGGCTTTTCCCCATTGCTATGCAGAAAAAAACCCATGTCATATAATCATAGAATGGTTTGGGCTGGAAGGGACCTTCGAAGTTCATCAGTCCAACCCCCCTGCAACAAGCAGGGACATTTTCAACTAGACCAGGTTGGCCAGAACCCCATCCATCCTGGCCTTTAATGTCTCCAGGAATGGTGCATCCACCATTTCTCTGGGCAAACTGTTCCAAGTATTTTACCACCCTCGTTGTAAAAAAAAAAAGAAAGTCCACACCCTGATGGCTGTAGCAGCTCCTCTGCCACTGCAACAAACCCTCTGCCAAAGTATTTACACAGCCAGTAGAAGCTGCTACTGCAGTTGCTCTGTTCCGGTATTCTTTCAAATACCATAAACCATAGCAAAAACACCCCATCAGTGTTTTACGCCGCTGGAGTTTTTTGCACTGAAGTTTTGAATACTTCTGACAGTTTAATAAGACAAGAAAATAGCACATTTTGTCTGCACACATTTTTCACATTTTTATGAAGAACTTCTTTCATAGGAGCAGACTGCATGTCTCTAAACACAGAAGGGAAAACAGGACTCCTTTACTTCCACACCTGCTTTCTTCATCAACTTCTCTGAATTCTCCTCATCAAAGATCACAGTTTTTTAATCTGGTCTTCACAAAGCAAAATACTGATATCACTTCTACTTAAATAAATGGAAAAAAATCCTAGTGACAAAATTTATATTTTGGACAGTAGTATTAGACACTAAAACTTTATCACATTTAACAAAAACTGCCAGTCCCAGCATTATACATAAGGTTCACATCACTTCTGCCAAAACACATTTATCCAAGAACGCTGTTCTAAACAAACAGATAAGGTTTCCATTTCTGCTTTTATATGCATCCATGGATTAATGTATCCATTCTAACAATTAGGCTATAAAAAAAATATCTTCCACACTATTGTGCTAACAAGCTTCATAAGTGCAGTGACAGTGCTGCTAAATTAAGTATACTTTGGGCTAATTTTATGTTTTTATCACAATACTGGAGAATTATTAGGAAGCTATTATTTTGTCAGTTTTCTCATTTAGCAAAGCAGCTTCAATTTATTAACAGTGTGGAGTGTGAATGAATCAATATGTTTCATTGGGCAATGTGTCATTTGTTAATCGGATATTGATGAGATTATTGACGCACAGCTAATTAATCTCAAACCCTGTGCTAGCCTTCATATGTTTCCTTAATTATGTTCTTCATCTTAGTCTACCAACTTTGGCATGCAGACACCGGCTTGTAGACAGTGAGTGAAGTAAGCTGTCAGAGGGTTTTTTCCACACATTTACAATCCCTTGGCAGCAAAATTATTTTCCTACTTGTAAATAGGTATCAAACAAATATTTAATAATATTTGCCAGAAGATTTATATTGATTTGGCAGGGAATCACTCCAAATTAGCTTAGCAAGAGATCTTACATCAGAAACAGCGTACTTAAATAGATATATCTAATGAGTATTAAATAATTATGGAACTATAAACTTGTAATCACTGGGAAGTACTAAAATTGCTTCTCTGCAGCCGTTATCATTGAACTCCTGGCTAACGAGACCTACTGTAACAGGGCTTATTTTTCCCTCCTGCTGCAAAAAGACAAATATTTTTGCGCTGTTATTTTCTTTTACCAGCCAGCCAAGTTTAGCAAAAGGAAAAATGCCTTTTTAATGAGATATAAAAGACAGGAATATTTTCACAGGGTGTGACAGGGGTCACACACCCTAATTTCATAGGGTGCCAACAGAGGTCTGGCTGAGAAGGGGGCAGGGTGGGTTAGCTCATTTTTGAGCATCCCCTTCTGGCTGAGGGCACAGCCCTGCAGTGGGACGTGAAGACCTGCCAAGAGCTGTTTTGCCCATTTCAGCTGTAGTCAGCTGAGGACACCGGCATCCCAGGCGCCACGGACAAAGGGAGCTGCAACAACACAGCTCAGTGGGGTTGCACCCGGCTGGAAACCCTTTGTGCTACCTACTCAGGCACAATAGCTTCAATGGATATACAATTTGCATTGGGTTTATTATTCTCATATTTTTTAACCCACAGAAACACATCCAATGGGAACTGAAAAGTAAAATAAATCCTGGTAAGGCCTCCACTAAGTAAAACACAACAAATCTTCTCTACTCAGGCAAGGGTCGTCTGTGAAGGGCAGGGAAGGTAGATGCCAAATACATTTTGATTTATGAAAAACATAATTTAAAGCATCTACTTCATCTCTAAAATAACTGCCATAAGCTCCATAGTAATTAATAAATATTTATTTTCTTAATAATGAATCTGGAGCACTCTAGAGTAACAAGATCAGTTGTCAGCTGCAAACAAATGAGAGACCACAGGCAGTTTTTATTCCCCCTCCCATCTTTCATGCCTAGCGTAATTTCTGAGGAGGAAGAAGATACTTCACAGCTGGAGACAAGGTGAACTGGTGCTCCCAGTGCCATTAAAAATCCCCAGGATGACTGCCTGGTATGCCCTGCTCACATAGGACTAACCTTATTATGAAGTTGAAAGTCAGGTAAGAAATTCCCTCAGGTCCGTTTGATGATGACTGCTGGGGTATTTTTTGTTCCTACCTACAACCACCAGGGTAACCTACCTTAGAAAATCCCCTGCTATTGCAGGGACCTAGGAGGCTGATGAGAAGCCTCTGTAATAGTGCATCTTACTAGTCTCCATAGCTTTCAAGATGGATATGCCAGAACATCTCAGGACTCCATATTTAAAGGCACTTGGAAGAAACACATTTTTTTTTCCCCCTTTGGATTAGTTATGTGCTTCTATGATAACCAAGGTTTCATTTGATAACTCAAATGGCCCCTTTCTGGGTAACCCTGAGCTTTAAGCTTCCTACTGGCTATTTGCATGACAGCAGCAAGGAGGTTCAAAAAAAGAAGAAAAAGCAGCACATGTGGTACCCTGGGCAACAAGTTCCGCTAAATATGTGAAATAGGATTTGGGATAGAAAGGGAAGGTCAAGTCAACCAACATACTATGGAGAAAGAATGAGTTGTTTCCAAAGCCAGTTCAGAAACAGGCCTTCCAGATAGGAAAGGTAGTTGGAAATAAATTGCAAGGTGAAAATGGTCTCTTAAGAGCCACGGAGGCATTTTGATCCATCTCCAAAAATTCAGGCAATGAAATTATAAATGGCCGTTAGCTTTCAAAAGCAAATCATGCCAGTAGCAAGTGATTCTACTGGGAGAATCCATGTTACCTGTGCATGCATCATGCGAGAACAAGACAACCATGTTTCAGCCAGCAATGTTTCAACTTATTTTAGAAAAGTAGTCTTCAAAAATGTTATCAGAGAGCTCCTATTTTCATGGAATCATAGAATGGTTTGGGTTAGAAAGAACCTTAAGATGATATAGTTCCAACTCCCTCACCATGAGCAGGGACACCTTGCACTAAACTA
>NW_009940412.1:0-74350 GCF_000696875.1 Nestor notabilis | reverse complement strand
GCACTCAATGGTGGTGTGACTTCATTCAGGCCACGATAGTCTACTGTTAGTCTCCACTCTCCATTAGACTTTCGCACTGGCCATGTGGGGCTGTTAAAGGGTGAGTAGGTCCTGCTGATCACTCCTTGGCTCTCCAGTCTAGGGATCAGTTTATGGATGGGAATCAAGGAATCTTGATTGGTGTCATATTGCCACCAGTGCACTGTTGTGGTCATGATTGGCACTTGTTGTTCTTCAACCTTCAGCAACCCAACAACAGAAGGATCCTCTGAGAGACAGAGCAAGGTAGACATCTGCTTAATTTCCTCTGTCTTCAAGGCAGCGATGCCAAAAGCCCATCGATACCCTGTTGGTTCTTTGAAGTACTCTCTCCTGAGATAGTCTATGCCTGGAGCCCCTGGACCACTCACAATGGGGTGCTTTTGCCACTTCCTCCCAGTCAGGCTGATTTCAGCCTCCACTACAGTCAACTCTTGGGATCCTCCTGTCACTCCAGAAATATACATGGGTTCCACCCCTTGATACCTTGATGGTATCAGGGTACACTGTGCACCGGTATCTACTAGAGCCTTATACTTCTGTGAGACTGATGTGCCAGGCCATCTGATCCACATAGTCCAGTAAACCCGATTGTCCCTCTCCTCCACCTGGTTGGAGGCAGGGCCCCTCTAATAGTGATCACAAGGTTGTCCACCTATGTCTTGTAGAAAGGGATTATTATTCTTTATCACAGGAGCTGGAGTAAAATCAGCTCTTCCACTCCATCTGGGAAACTGCTCACCAGAGACTGGAGCAGCAGCTTTCATGGGAGCATCATCCTTTGACCACTGTTCTCCTCTTCAGTTCACACACACCCGTTGCTCCAGATCTGAGGTGGGTTTTCCATCCCACTTTCTCATGTCTTCTCCGTGATCTCGCAGGTAAAACCATAGGGTGGCCTGTGGCATGTACCTCCTATATTTTCTCTCTCAAGCAGTAGAGCACCT
This sequence comes from Nestor notabilis, assembly GCF_000696875.1. Taxonomy (NCBI): domain Eukaryota; kingdom Metazoa; phylum Chordata; class Aves; order Psittaciformes; family Psittacidae; genus Nestor; species Nestor notabilis. The sequence goes on along the minus strand of NW_009940412.1, from coordinate 73,364 downwards.
TCTGTTAATAATTGAGACATAAGCTGGTACATGTGGGGAGCTGGATAGATTGGATAAATCATCTCTCAATTGTTTGAACTTTTGGGACAGTTTTTCCACAGCTGAAATGATGGAAGGGGTGACATTGTCTTTGAACTCTCAGAGCTGACAAGTCAGTTCATCCACTGTTGGTGGTGCTAGGTCATTCCAGGTCATTGACGCCAATGAGTGGGCATATGACAATGGTGCACTCCTCCGGGATCGGGGAGAGGAAGGAGGCAGTGGGGGGAGTGAGCAAGTGGCTGCGTGGTTCCAGGTTGCCGGCTGGGCTTGAACCACGATAGATGGGGAGGAGAATCAGAGGATTGTAACTCCCACGGGTTGTGATAAGAGCAGTCCAGTAATTGTAAGGTATAATACAAACCACTACTGCTACCACTAATAGTAATAATGATAAGGGAAATAGCAAAGGGAGAGGATACAATTGCTCACCACCCGCCGACCGATACCCAGCACGACCCGAGCAGTGATCTGGGCCTTCCGGGTAACTCTCCCCAGTTTATATCCTGGGCATGACGTGCTGTGGTATGGAATATCCCTTTGGCCAGTTTGGGTCAGGTGTCCTGTCTCTGCTTCCTCCCGACTTCCCCTCCTCCCTGTCAGAGCATGAGACTGAGAAAGTCCTTGGTCAGAGCAAACATTACTTAGCAAGAACTAAAAGCATCGCTGTTACAAGTGTTGTTCCCAGACTGAAAGTCAAAAACACATCACTGCGCCAGCTACTAAGAAGGAGGAAAATGACTGATGTAGCTGAACCCAGGACACTAATATCAGTAAGAAAATGTAATATTTAGGTGACAAAATTTCCTAGACCATACAGGTCAAAGTAGAGGCTCCCATATTTAGCTATTTGGTCCTGCAGGATCAAAACATCCTGAATTCCAGCCAGGCTGAATTTTACTGTGCTATCTAGGTTACATTTCCCCACCTTTTCTGCTAAATCTCAAAGTTAAAAATAAGATTTAGTACACTTTAAAGTGTAAACAGGTTCCAAGTACTGCAAATTCAACCAGAAAACAGATATCTAATAGATATCTAGTAGACTAATAGACTATTTGAGTTACCAAAACACATTGTCCAAATGCAAAACTTGTAAACTAAATTATACTTTTTTTAACTTTTTTTTTTTCTTTTTACATATTAAAAGAAAAACTTTGGCTTCTCTAGAGCTGCCAGTTTTGCCTTGTCTTGTGTGATGCCAACAGAAATACATCTATAAACTATGCTGGTTTCAAACCACACATACACAATTTTACAAGAAGCTGTGTTACACAAATATATGTGCATAGTTCACTATTCCTTTGGACTAAGCACAGATCTTTCTGACCAGTCAAAACAGTAAGTTTAATTTAAGGTAGTGTTACTGACTCTGATAACCAAAATAGCAGAACCACTTGCTATATTCAGCCAATAATTAAAATAGAAATAATATCTTGTAGAGGTGGTTTTTGTTTTGATGTTGTTTGCTTGCATAAAATACTTCCTACTCCATCGAATACACACACAATTGAGAGACAGAGACACAGACATGACACAGACATGGACACAGACATGGACACAAACATAGAGAATTTTTGATTCACATTAAATATTGCAATTAGACTATTCTTTAAGCAAAACTGAGATACCTGAGAAGCCCTGGATGAACATGCTAATTTTAATTTAATCTGTTAATTGGCACTGGCTGTCCTGCAAAAGAAACTTATGACTGCTAAGTTTGTTCCTTCACAAATGTTATGGTACCACAAAGGTTTCCACTGGGAAAGCAAAACACTGGAGGACAAAATAAACAGTAGTTCATCAAAGAGGATTTTGTCTTTTTAACATTAAGAAATGGGATTTATTTTCCTGGTCAGGTTTATTTATTTACATTTATCCAGTAGCCCTATGGATTATGTCTTCAGCCCAAGAATATCAGCCAAGCCTGGGGACTGTTGTGGAGCACACCAGCCTCTGGCTGCAATGAACACTTGAGGAGGAGAGATCGGCTGAGCACACAGACCTGAGAATGGGAAACACTGCTGGCGCCACAGTTCAGATAGAGGCTACTGTTAAACTCTGCCCTGCAGCAGCTGATCCACATCAGCTGCCATGACGAAAACACAGGCATAACATGAGAAGCTTACAAGTGATAAATATTTTGACGCAGCATAAGTTCTGCGAAACAAAGATGGTAGTGTAGCTTTTCCTACATGTTTCAAATAATAATGTTGTGAGTTATGTCATGTGATTTGACTTCATTATTTGAGTTTTACGATACTAACTACCTAGGCTATACTTTAATGTTTATAGAGAGACCATAGAGAACTATTTCATCTCCGGATGCAGTAGATGTGATTTTGTAAGCTTTCAGAAAACCCTCCTGAGATTAAATTAACACATTTGCTGCTTACTTCTCACAGATAAACTTGACTTCCTTCCTTTACTAGTTTCTCTGTTGCTAAGAAGACCGTTCTGACACGGCAGTAACAAGTAGTGTTTGGAAAGTTATTTCATGCCAGAAGAAATGGGTGGTTAAGAATCTAGGTCACTGCTTTCTCAGTGATAACATTGTATCTGAGATGCCTTAATACAGACTTCATTAACTAACCTGTTATTTAATCGATCAGAAAATAAATCTAGTAAAAGACACTATCTAGGTTGCAAGCAAATGTCCTGAAACTGAAGTTCAATAAAGTCACTCTTGAATTAACATTAATTTTTTTAAAACCAGCTTCTTACTGTATGTACTAAAGGCTGTTCTCTTGCTCATAGGACAGTGAGAACCCTAACCACTTCTATTTTGCCGGACCAGAACAACTGTACTTTGGACTAAAGAGAATCATGAAAATAAGGCTGCAGGATACCCCGGTTACTCCACAGTAAATCACATTATTTTCTGCACTCTTCGCTATCATTAAGAGAGCAATGAGTGTAATGGGTCAAATCTGTAGGCTCATGTATTCTCAGAGTTCAGCAAAAAGCATCTATTCTATGTTTTGAATCAAGAAAAACAATGGAAGTATTTTAAGTCTCTTGCAGGTGTGTTCAGACCAGCCAGATACATCTTGCTTCCTAACAGAAGGGCTGAGATTTCTCAGATGGCAAATAATGGCATTGCTGTGGAATGAATTGTAGCAGCAGCCTGTACAGCTTAAAATTTTCAAATCTACCTCACTGCATGTCACATATGCCTTAAAATCAGTGCACAAAAAAAGCAGATCATCCAACATGAAACAGGTCATGATTTTCTGGTTTTCAGGTCAGCCTACATGCTCATGCAGTATGGGAGTTCAATTTACATTTCAGTGTTTAACCTCTTTCATTGATTGATAGTAACTCTTCTTAGAAGCAACTTTAGTAACAACAGGATGTTCCAGAGCTTGGTCCACACCAATACACATACCCTGCAGGATTCGTGGAGCACCACTGCCAAAATCAAAATTATCTTTACTACAGGATACTGACAAACAAATATCCCACGACTGAAAACCTACTCTGCTGTGTAAAAATCAAAGGAATGCAGTACAGATATCTGTACCAAGCACAGTTTCAATAAAAATATATAAAAAAATGAAAAAGGCATTTTTCTTATTGTTATTAATTTTTCCTTTTTTTTTTTAACTTTTCTTTGGAAAGTTAGATTTTACTTTCTAAGTAAGATAATACCAAATGTCTTGTGCAGATCATGGATCTACATTTTCCCACATTAGGGAATACAAGCACATTCTCAGCCATGAAGGTAATTTTCTGCTGGAAATCTGAGTTCAGATTAGAACCTTCACTATCAGTGAACAGAATTTTCTTGTTTTGGTTTGGTTTTGGTTTATTGTTTGTTTGCTTATTAAGATTGATGAAGCATTGTGGAACTGATATCGACAGAGTAATATTGATATAGATAATATTCCTTTGCAAACCTCCTTACAAATTTCCAGGTGCTTCTCTTTGACACTGCATGTATATGTATGCAACTGTATATGTGTCTCTGAAGGAATATGGTGAAAGCCAAGAGATAGGGATACCGCCTATGTGGAAGTAAGCTTACAGGAGCCAGAAAAGAAAGGATAGTGTTTGATGGTAGCTTCAGGATAGAAAAACAAAATACTGGTAAATTCTCACCATGCCAATTCAAAGTAATTCTGTGAAAAAGGTCTAATAAGTATATATAAATAACTATGACCAGAACAATAAAGCAGAATGGTCTTAAATGTCTCTTAATCCTGATTGGGATGATTTATACATAGCACACCATTGGATTACAGATGTACCATCTGGAGTCACTAGACATGAAAAAACATTCTGTAAAAACATCCATGTGTTACTTGACTTACTGTCAGGCCTGTAAAATAGATAGCATCATAGTCCAAAGTGTTATATTTAGGTCACTTCATCTCCAAATTAATTCAGAACACTTCTGATGAGAAAAATGGCAATTGTAATGATTTCACATAGTGCTGAAAAGAATTCTTCTGAAGGGAGAAGAGAAATAAAAACTTAAAAATGCAACAATACTGGATTTTCTTCCACTTTACTGTAGAACTGCCAGATAAAGACAACTTACAGGCTTGTGGCAAGATTTGTTCTCTGCTTGATAACATGTCACAATTGAATTATAAATTAGCTATAGTAGGATGACTATGTGATTACAGGGGGAATCAGGAAAGGCATCTTTTCCTTTTTTAACAATTATATTAACAGAAGAGAGACTTTATGTTTTCATATATCTATGTTCCTTATGCAAACAGAAATGAAAAAGTGTGGGCTGAATGAAAAATTGAACTGACTTGTATTTATGAACATCATTATTTACACAGCTATGAATTGTATTGCAGCACCAAAATGGTTGTATAAACAAAGTTACAGAATAACCCAACTGTAGGACTAATATGTAAAAGAGGTATTTGTTATATGTTTTACATATTGGTCCTACACCAACTGAGTTTTCTGTTGTATGAACATCAAGACTTGACTTCCTTGCTGATGTTAATGCTTAACTTTTTTTATAGTGGATCCTTTTAAAAATAGTACTGATAATAAATAGCTACTTTTAAAAAATCACTAACAATCGGCTTTGATCTGTTAAAATGAAATTTTAAGAAAGAAAAGTATTTATTTCATTTATCTGCTAATGCCTTCTCTATTAAAGACAAAGAAATTTCAGATCTAAGCCTAATAGTTTTTCTCTTATAATTAATAATTTTAAAAAAATACTGTCAGCTAAATAGCAGCTCACCTGTAGAATTAACATTTTCAAATAAACATAAGAGCTATAAATAGATTCATAGATAAACAGTCACTTTTCCTGTTTGAGAAAACAAAACAGGTTTTTTTTAAATACTTGTAAAGTTTTCACACAGTGTAATAAGAGATTTCACTATTTACACAAAAACAAAGCCATTTTATCCTACCAGCTTGTTCAACCATATAATCTTAATAGGATAGTAACTAAAAATAAGATTGTTCTCCCAGAATACAATTTTTGCTAACCTGCTTTGAATATTTTTTATTTCAGTTTTGAATCAGAAATGTTGACCCTAGTTAGGATTTATAAAACCACTACATGAAATCTGCATTAGCTACAATAACTGAATTTTGTTTAGTTTGCAACAAAACAGGTAACAAAAACTTTTTGGTATTTCACGACTGCTATCTGGTTACCTGTACATTTTCAGGTTTGGAGTTCAAATTTTAAGAACAGTTTGGTTCAAATGGAGCTTAACCACCAGAAACAGCAGCTTCAAAATTTTGCTGGACATCAGAATGGAGCAAAGTAATGAACAGACCTCTTCTTCCATTGTTTTGTTGCCAGATCATTATCTTTGCTTTTTTTTCATGGACACAATATCATCAGCCAAGAACTTCTTATCAGAGCATATATATATAATTCAGAGTATTTTTGAATATGTCAGTAAATATGTGAAATTTTTTAAAGTTAGGTCATTTCATTAAGTATCTAAATAGGCATCCTGAATGTCTAAACCTAATCCATCCAATTTTTAAAAGCCCAGATGTTTTATTTCAATGGAAAGGCCCAGTGATTTATTGGACTCTTAGCAATAAAGAAATTGATGATGAGTATGATGAACTTGAAGAGCTAGACAGTCAGTTAAGCACTATCAAAAAGAGAGGGCTGTAGGTAAACAGGAGGTGAAAAAATATTAAAAAAAAAAAAAAGGAACAAAAAAGAAAGAAACTAAGCAGATGGTAGAAATAGCCATATACTAAAAAGAAGATAACACATAAAATTTGAGACTTTGAAGTCAAAGTACAAAGGGTACACTGCTGTGTTTATGCCAATAATTCCAAAGGCAGTTGTAGGGAATAATGTATTTTCCTGGGTCTATATAGAAAAAAGGCATTTGTTGACATGAAAGACTTATAGTTAAGAACCATGTACACAAACTGCAGAGGTTCAGCTGAAATGCAGACTTCGCAATGCAGAAGGCTAAGTTTAACAGGAAAAAGAAAAGAGGAATGTGTTATGTGATTTATTTTTTTTTCCCCTACCTGTCTAGGACTAACAATTTTGAAGAGACAGCTATGTGAAAATGTTTCTTGAGATAACTTTGCAACAGTGATGAGAATTTCAAACGTGAGGATAAACTCACTGAAGTTAAGTAAAGTTTTTCATTCCCTGCAATGATGATGTTAGAATATAAACATTTCCATCCTAGAATATACATACAGCTCACCTAGTACAACATCCTGTACCAGATAATGGCTACTACTAGGTGCGTTTGATGACATTATGAAATGAGGCTAATTTGCTAGAACCTCCTTCTAAAGAAACTTCTACCCAAAGCCTATACAGCAGAGGTTAACTTGCTCCCTTGAGTGTGAAACTTTATTCCACCTAGATTCGCCCTTTTTCAGATCACTTCAATTCTAAAGCACCATTACTTGCAGAACTAGATAGTATTAATTGAAAAATAGCATTGTTAAAAAAGAGTATTCATTCTTTTTGAAATTGTTTCCTTTCAGCTACATTAATGATTACCATAATCTTATATAATAGACAGAAAGGGGGATCTCATTTCCCTGTTATTTAGCAGATATTCTTTTCTGGCTTTTTTTCTGTCCTTTAGCATTTGGAATTTTATTTTCAAGAGGAAAATAATCCCTTTTATCTTTTTTCCCCCCATGATTTTATCTGGCCTTACTTTCACCATATCTGGAATATCTATTTTCAGACAAAGTGCTACAGACCAGATTCTAGCTAAAGGTGATCAGTTTACCTCAGTAATGACATTATTTGATATTTTCAGTATTACTTTTCATTCTATCCTTAACAGATCCTGTCCTAACATAAAAATCCCTGAATATTGATCAAACCCCTGAATACTGATCACTAGAATGTGTGCATTAATTAAAAATGTCAATTAATGTGTTATTACAGACAACCAAAGCAGTATTACTTGCCATAATCAGGAGTGACAAAAGGATCAGAAATGCAAGCACCCACATGTGCATTGTTTGGTATTTCTTATTAATAATAATGCATCATACAGATAATCATGTGTATTATGGTCTTCAGATCCATCAGCACAGATAAACAAGTTTGGTGGGAACAAAAAGAAAAACCCCTAAATAATTACTATAGCTAAGTACTCAGAATGGCATGGAGCTACCAATATAGAACAGTTTCCAACAGAAGTTCTAGATCATAAAAAAACCCATTTTTTTTCATTTATACTATTAATCAAAGGATTGAATGGCAAAAGGAGAGAATCCATTTTTCTACTGGGATTGATCTATATTTCCATAATGTAAACTATTTTCCTACTCAAACCTCTTAGCTCTGTATTTGTACTTTTCTTCTCCTCTTTTACTTTTTATTAGAAATCTTATTTCATAATAGCCCACTATTAAGTCAGCCAGAAAGGGAGCAAGTTCATGCTAGTTATTTCATCAGACTCCTATGAATCTGTTATGCTTCATGTTTCTAAGATAGTTCTTAACCAGCATTTTTGTCAGGCATATCACTCTGAATGAATTTTCGCTATTTTCTGTTCTTTTGAAGGTAATTTTTAGTAGGATTTGCATGAAAGCTATTCTGTCATTCCTGGGTATATAACAGTGGGGGAATTCAATTTGTTCAAATAAAAACTAATTTAATTATAGTTGGCTTTTTCAACTGCATCATTGACCAAGTGTAAAATGTTCTAAACAGTTTGAAAAACTATTTTCCATCATCTTCTTTTATGAATGGCTTGAAATAGGGTGAGATTATATAGGCAAAACAAGTCCAGGAAGCACATTTTGTTGTTACCATGAGTAACAACCATATTTGGCAAAGCCATCAACATCTGAAAGCCATATTGGTGAAAAAGCAAATATTTGAAACATCTGAAAAAGGTATTTACAAATGCCATTTACAAAACTTTTTTTAAGAATTACAATTAGGCAGGTAAATGCTCTAAAGATACATCCCATTGCTGGGTCTGCTCCATCTTCTCTCATTTCCATGATGCTGCAAGGACCCCAGAAATTTACTGTCATTGTTTCCTATAGGGATGATATTTATCCATCTCCCCAGGAAATCGGCATGGACTCATCTACCAACATGTACGTAGACATTTAGCCTAAAAGCAGAAAACTACAATGAAGAATATGTACCTTTAATTAAGCCAGGAGACAAACCAGAACCAATGCAGTCTGTCACACAGTTAGAATAGGCTTCCAAAGGCAGAAATTCTCTCTGTCACTTTTCACTCTTAATAATCATTGAAGGTTGCTTGGACTTGAAAGAAAATAAACAGGGAAAAGAAAACAGACCATTAACGGAATTGTGGGAAAATTAGGAGTCTCTTTGAGTTGGCACTCAGAAATGCAGGGAAAAGTGGAGAAATCTTGAACAACACTTAGGGAATTCTGCAGTCAACAACTCAATAGAATACTGTGAATGATCTGAGGTCAAAGAGCCAGTACCACAATTTTACAGACCTAAGCCCCAGATAAGAAGCATGAACTAAGGTTGGATTTAATGCAAAATAGCCTAAGTGTGGCTGTTAGAAAATACAGATTTAAATTTTGGCAAACCATCCAGAATAAGACACTCAAAGACATCACCTCCTTCCAGGCTATCCCTGAGGAAGCACAATAACCCTAGAGAACCCAAATACTACAAGAAAAGATATGAAAGGCAAAAATCATGCAGAGCTCAGAATCAGAGTTCATAGAATGACAGTATATGGATCCGCACATGAATCAACAGCCAAGACAAATACACAGTATTTGGAGAAAGATGAAAGAACTACAGTGAAATGTATCATTTTGCAAACCCCAGCAGAGCATGCACAGCATGGACAAATCAGATAACAAGAGGGCTATTAGTTCAGAGGAACTCTTCAAAAAAGCTGCAGGTGGTGTTGAAGCAGAATGAGGAATCTAGTCAGTTTGGTGAATAAAGTTATGTTTGTAACAGTGAACTAGTACTGGGGGAGAAAAAAACAAACCAAAAAAATCCCCCAAAACCCACAAACTGGGCAGTAGGAATGAAATAAGTGAAACTCAAGGTTCAAAGGCAAAGAAGTTTTGTGTCAAATGCTTGAGAAAGAGCATGCATTTAATTTATACCATCACTGAAGAATAAATACAGATTACTGGATTCAGAACATGTCATGTCCACTGTTTTTGCAAGAGGTTGTTCTCACTGGTAGAACTGATTCCTCAGCTGTGGATAAGTTCAAAGAATAATTGCTCTCAGAAAAAGAGAAGCTGTCAATAAAGATAGACTAAAGCTAAACAGGCCCAGTTTTCTGCCCTTATGAAAATTCTTCTGACATAAATGGAGGGGATAAAAGTGAAATTGGATAGGTTCACTTCTCTGGGAATTACAGAGCAAGTAGAAAAAGAAGAAAAGGCTTTTATAATAGTTGGTCACTAGTGAAAGCAAGGAAGCAAGCAATGAGGAAAAAAGACCAAAGCTTTGATTTCTAACTATGTTAAAACTCTGCTAAATAAAGGTGTGAACAGACAAAACTGTTTCCACTACCTATGAGTAGAAAATTCTGGAAGACATGTTCCATGCCAAGTACTTTTCTAGGCTTCATGAATCAGCAGGGCTCAGAACAATGAAATAGAAATCAAAGTTTGCATTTTCAGACTTTTAACATCTGTTTTGTGGAACAGTTTCTTCAGATAATACCCAAGGTAATTCACACGAAAATATAATTACTTTTTAACTGTATAGAAGGCGGTAAAGTTCACTGAACTTCCATTTTAATTGTGAAGGAAAAAGAGTAGATATTTATAAGCAGAAACAATAAACACTTCTAGAAAAAAAGCTGGAGTTCTTGGACTAAATTTTTTAACAAAAAAAAAATAATCCATAATATACGGAATAGCACACACATAAATATGTGTGATTTAGAATACCATTAACACAACAAATCAGTACAGCAAAGGTGCGCTGGGCATCCAAGACCTCATTAGCACAGTCAAAGAAGAGATAAAAAAGGTCCTTGGGAGGATAAACTTCTTGTCCAGACCAGTCATCTCAGAATGATACAACTCGGAGATGCCCAGTGAACATGCTGTGCAACATTCAACCACAAAATTTAACTGGTAACTTAAAGAGATTGACCTTTTTAGAGAAGACCACAGTAAGACAGTAAGAGACAGTAAGGAGAAAATTAGATTTTTACAGTGGCAGTGAAGACTCTCAGAATACTATATGGGTGTAAAAAACCTGGATGCATACAGGTTATAGAGCTTTTGAAACTAAATGACAACAATACAAATTCATTACACGAATTCACTCAAACAGAAAAGAAAGGTCTGGTTTTCCATGAAGTGTTGCACACAGTTTTGAAGTTTTATCTTTGGGAGACAAACTTTAAACTGAAACTACCTCTTTTCACCACTGCCAGTAATGGCAATCTTAACATGGCAACCTTATAATGGAACACTAGCTGGCAGTTTCAGCACTTGTCCTGCTACTGTGACTCCTATGAGTTGTCATTTGAGAAAAAGGGTTTGAGACATGGCCTCTGGCCAGTATTTTTCATTAGAAAAATAGAAGCTAGCATTGGGAAGACACTGAGGTTCCCTGGCAACAAGGCTTTTTTGAATGTTGTAAGCAAAAATCTAATACCAGAGCAGATATCCAAGATAAATGAAGATACAAATGGAAGTACAAAACCAAATCAGAACTGTGACTATGAGATAAGATCTCAGGAGCTACTAGTGCTTCTTAGAAATTATGTGTCTACCTGACAGGAAAGTTCCACCACAGAAGCAGTAATGTTACAAGATATCTCTTTACCAAGAATGGAATCATCGAGGAGAAAAAAAAACACTACCTGCCTGACCCTCTTTTCCACACTGGGGCATGGTTCTGCATGAGAAGTGTATTTTCCAAACCATAGCGTACGGAGGGACTCCCTTCTTACCAAACAATGCTCACAGGTTGATGCAATGGGTAGAAGGCTGTATTCCTGCATTGACATCAGTGGCCCTGCTGCACAGTGACAGTTCTTCGTACTGTTACCTCCTTCATGGACATAAACTGTGGACAGACACACAGCACTTTTTTGTTTGTTTGTTTTCACCAGGACAGGAACTGTACTATACAATGGTAACTTGACCACCAGGACAACCACAATAACTAGGCAAAGTATAATACAGAGTCAAGGTAAAGACAGAGAGAGAAAGGGTGTTGTAGGTGACGCAGAGGTTAACACAGCAGCAAAAAGGGACTTCAGGTCAAAGGCAGTGGGAAGGCAGATACAAATAGAAAAAAAAAGGAGGGTAAACAGACAGAAAGCCCTGAGAAAAGAAAAGCAGGAGCCAAAGTGATTAAGAACACAGTCAGGATCAAAGGTAACAGAGGTAGAAACAGTCAGATGGGAGAGGGAAGAGAAGCTGAGGGAAAAGGAAAGGGAAAAAGGCAGAAAAAGCAGAAAGGCCAGGACCCTTCCACCCTGGAGACTGGAATGGAATTGATGGTCTGTGAATGGCTGCACACTCCCATAGTACAAAAGACATGTCTCTTCTGATACTGGCAGATTCACACCCCAATGCCAAAAGCTTCTTATCAAAAATATTATTTTTAAGTACAAATTATGACATAACTGTCGTGGTTTAAGCCCAGCCGGCAACTTGGAACCATGCAGCCGCTCGCTCACTCCCCCACCTCTTCCTTCCTCCCCCCGCTCCCGGAGGGATGGGGAGGAGAATCGAAGGAATGTAACTCCCACGGGTTGAGATAACAGCACTCCAGTAACTAAGGTATAATACAAACCACTACTGCTACCAACAATAATGATAAGAGGAATAACAAGGGAAAAGGACACAACCGCTCACCACCCGCCGACCGATACCCAGCCCGACCCGAGCAGCGATCTGGGCCTTCCGGGTAACTCCCCCCAGTTTCTATACTGGGCATGACGTGCTGTGGTATGGAATAGCCCTTTGGCCAGTTTGGGTCAGGGGTCCTGTCTCTGCTTCCTCCTGGCTTCCCCTCCTCCCTGGCAAAGCATGAGACTGAGAAAGTCCTTGGTCAGAGTAAACATTACTGAGCAACAACTAAAAACATCGGTGTTATCAGCGTTGTTCCCAGGCTGAAAGTCAAAAACACAGCACTGCCCCAGCTACTAAGAAGGAGAAAAAATGACTGCTGTAGCTGAACCCAGGACAATAACGAATTCACACAAGGGGGCTTTTTTAAGATAGTGGGGATTCTTTTTCAGGAATTACCAAGCCCTTCGGTGGTTGACCTTGAAATCTTTTTTTGTATGTAATCAGGTTGGGATGTTATGCATACGCAACAGAGAAACAGAGAAAGAGGTAATTATTTGACTCCACTGAAATGCAACTACTGCTATGGTGAACTTGACTTTAACCTTCGTATCGCATTTGCCAGATGCATTCTATAGTCATTCATCATTTTCACACATCAAGTACACCTTAGTTCCTTTGTTTTAACGATCTAAAACATAGTGCAGAACAGCTGGCCAGATTATTCATTATGTTTATCCAGAGGTCAGAGGAAATGTGAACATTTGAAATCTTGTTAATATGCTTAAAAGGTAAGACAATCTCAGCCCTACTTCAGCGTACAGTCTGCTTTTTTAATAAAACACTTTTCATCTTGCTATGAGGGGTTTTTTTCTAATTGTGACTAGGGAATCAGAATGGATAAAGTTTCATCTCATTTAAAAGTTCATCTGATTCATGCTCAGCATTCATGATTGCCTTTCTCAAGGCAAAAGATGGTGCTTTGTACCTTTTCTCTACCCATGCTATGAAGACTTGATCAACCTCTGTAAATAATACATTGGCACTAATTTCTGTGCTCGTGGCTATAGGCAAGATGGCATGTTGTCTGCTAATGAAAATAATGAAAATAATGGAAATAATGAAAAAAATGAGGAGACAGGACAAAATAAAGAGACAGTGAGAAATAATATCAAACTTTTAAAAAACCTTTAAATTACAAACCACTGTCTACTGTTCTGTCTTCATTTGTATAAAAAAAGCCAGCTCACTTTAAATTAGAACTCAATGAATTATTCATAACGTATAATTTATTAATCAAATTTCTCTTTTTTTGCTTGTGAACTAAGATCATATATCTCAAGTATATTTGATATTCAAAGTTATTCATGTATTTCTTCTTTTAACTTTTTTTCTTCTAACACAGCAATCACAAGCAACATGGTACAAATTCCAAGATAGAAAAGATTTTGTAAATTTGGCTCATGTTGGGGTTGGACAAATGACTTTGCTGGGTCCAGAATTCCACCCCTTCAGGTTATATAGCCCAGAATCCCACCCCTTCAGGTTTCTCTGTCTATTTAGCAAATCCATAACAGGGTGATGTCTGTCACTTAATGTAAATTCAGTATGGAATCTGAATTTTTACTAGCTCACTGAAATGTATCATTGACACTGATATTGTGTCAACAAGACAAACATCCCTACTTAAAAACTCATGGCCAACTCTGGTCACAACAAAAGAATGCTGAATAGCACAGTAATGCCTGAATGAAAGGGTTCTTTCACTGGCACTGTATACGCGTGGAAAACTTGGGTTTTTCCTGGCTCATCTTATAAATGTTTTTGGAGCTAATCTGCATGTATAACAGTATTTATTATGCCTGTTTGGGCTATATTTTCTTCATATCCTTTCCTCTTTTCAGATTTTTATTCTAACCAAATTGCTTTCACATGTTAATAACCTCCTAGAGAACATTGAATTCCGTTGGCCTAGGGCAAAGCTGACAAAAGTTGGGACCCTGTTGAGTGTTTTCACTTCTTTCCTACCTTGTTTTTCCCCAAAGGGGAAGAGAAAATGTTTTGTAGTTTCACTCCCTGTTGACTTTTCTTCCTGCTTTTATTAGCGTCCCTCTTCATCTTCCATGTTTGACATTGCAGCACAGGCACTGAAGAATTGCTGAAATGAGAAGGACCAGTGGGCTAAAAAAATCCTGGTTCTTTCTGATGCCTCCTTCCCATGCTGTCCCCATTATTTCCAAATTGCTTTAGATGCTCACTGCTGGAACTGCCACAATTTTCTGTTTCCATACTAAGTGTGCAGAAACAGGGAAAAGGAGGAGTGGCAGGGCACTAGTAAAGACAAGGAGGCACTGCTATGACGACAAAAATTTTTTGCCCAAGGACCAACAGCACTATAGTCATCTGATGTGAGCAGCCATAAAGGTGGTCTGGTTAGAAGGGGAAAATCAGTGAACAGAAGCAAATGTCTACTGAAAAATAAACTGCCTCCCGGCCTGGGAGCTGTGAGCCTGGGAACTAGACTTTGGAATCAGAAATATCCTTGAACAGTACAACTAGCTTCTTTGAAGTATAGCTGCAATACTTAGAAAGCAGAGACATCCTGAGCTACCATGAATAAGTGCAAAACCAAGAAACAGTAAGAGCAACTAATCATGCGGAAAAGTGGAAACAGTATGGAAAAATAAAATGGATCTGAAAGAACAGAAAATACCATCATCGTTGGCTGTTACTGATGAAAATAGAAATTAATAGCAGCTATTAGCAGTTTGAAACTGTGGTTTCCTATGCCCTCTTATGCCTATGACACAAAAGACACTCAATTTTTATTCAAAATAGAGCCTCTTTCTCTGAGAACTTAACATACTGCACAAACTTCTTTTCCTAAGCAGGTTGAATCCCACACAGAATTTCTAGAAGATCTCAGGGATGCCTGTCTGGCACTAGATTCCTTGACATTACCACTTCTGAGGTTAGACTCTGTTATCTTATTGGTCCCCTTTTGGACCCACTTTTTGAAGGTTTGTCTTCCCGCCTCTGGGATGGTTGGATCCCCACTGGGACCAGTTTGCACTCTCTTTTGGTATGGTTTGACCCTTTCTGAAATCTGTATAATTCACTTGATACTGGTATTATGTATATCCACATAAGTAATTTATTGTATCTGATGTCATATTGTTGATAAATTTGTCCATTAATGATGTTTGTAGTAACCTCTAATAGCATATACCTACTTGGTTGTTGCTTTTATATGGATTCTTGCTATATTACTGGTTGCTGCTGTAATTTACGGCTGTCAGTCTAGTGACTGCTGCTGTATTATTGATTGCTGATAGTAATTAATAATAGCTTTAAATATATATGAATACATTTTATTAATCTGAGACATACTTGCTAGTGGTAATTTTTGTGGTATTTATGGTATATTGCAAGAAAGTAGAGAAACACACAAAGCAAAGTCTCTGTGTCCTTGTGTATTATGGAATCCTACAAACCTACGGTAACGATTTTTACACACCCGCAATTAGGATAACCCTTTAAGTCATGACACCATCATTCCACCACCTGTCCAAGTCATTGTCACAGTTTAAATCCAGACAGCAACAAAGTAGTACACAGCCACTCACTCACCCCCTCCCTCTCTCTCATCAGAGATGGGAGGAGGGGCAGGATGGGAAGGAGAACCTGAAGAATGTAAAACCCACAAGTTGAGATAAGAACAGTTTAATAGCTAAAGTACAATATAACCCTATGTTGTGGTTTAAGCCCAGCCAGTAACTCAGAATCGTACAGCTGCTTGCACACTCCCTGCTTTCTTCCCACCCCACTCCCAGATGGATGGCAAGGAGAACTGAAATAATGTAAATCCCATGGGTTGAGATAAGAACAGTTTAATAGCTAAAGTACAATATAACCCTATGTTGTGGTTTAAGCCCAGCCAGTAACTCAGAATCGTACAGCTGCTTGCACACTCCCTGCTTTCTTCCCACCCCACTCCCAGATGGATGGCAAGGAGAACTGAAATAATGTAAATCCCATGGGTTGAGATAAGAACAGTCCAGTAACTAAGGTACAATACAAAACTACTACTGCTACTACCAATAATGGTAAGGGAAATAACAAGGGGAGAGAATATAAAACTAAAAGGGGAAAAGGAAAGGAAAACAATACACACAAGTGATGCACAATACAATTGCTCACCACCCACCAACTGATACCCAGCCCGACCCGAGCAGCGATCTAGGCCTTCTGGGTAACTCCCCCCAGTTTCTATACTGGGCATGACGTGCTGTGGTATGGAATAGCCCTTTGGCCAGTTTGGGTCAGGTGTCCTGCCTCTGCTTCCTCCTGGCTTCTTGTGCCCCTCCTCACTGACAGAGCATGAGGGACTGAAAAGTCCTTGATCAGGACAAGCATTACCTAGCATCAACCAAAACATCAGTGTGTTATCAGCATTGTTCTCAGACTAAAGCCAAAACACAGGACTGCACCAGCTACTGGGAAGAAAAATAACTCTATCCCAGATGAAACCAGGACTGCCATAGTCAGTAACCTGAAGATCCAAAAGCATGAATCCTTTTGAGCTACCTTCTCCATTCACATCAACACCTCTCTCTCCTTTGTTTAGTTAATTGGCCAGCAATTCATCCTCTCTCCTCTTCCAGGCTTACCAATCAATTTTCTGGCAGATGAACAATTTTCTTCCTCAATGTGTCTTCTGTACATCTGGCCTCCAAATAAATTCTCTCTACAGGACCCCTAATCATTACTTTAGTCTGTCACCTATTCAGCCTCGAGTGCATCCTATAATTTAACCAGCTCCACAGTCAAACATCTCTTCTATTAATTAAGTGTTCAAACTATAATTCCTACTATTTTTATTATCATTACTACCAGTAAGAAAGACAAAAACATTTAGCAGAAATACTTACAATTCTTATATAAACTCACTTCATTAGAGCTAGAGAAAATTCTCTGCAGTATGATACAGTATTGTAAATTCATTTGGCACCTACCACAGGAATGAATTACATGCCCCAGGACTAAAAGAATACAAGAGGAATTCAATTTATTCTCACATGCTTTGGCACTTGGGCATTACATCAGCTGGCCTCAGGTATATGTAGACAGAGACTTGTGCATCCTGCAGCCACAGGAATCATTGCTGAGCCGTGGGACAATGAATCAAGAATTATCTGATGTCATGGACAGTGACAAGGAGTCAGTTTCTGTTATCAATTTTTGACCAAGGAATTATAATCTATTTAGCAGCCCTGTTTATCCTTTTATATTCCTCTGCTAAAGACTGAAAAGTAGCCTGAATAACAGCAATAGAAGATAGTCCTTTTAAGGACACCTTCCTCAAAAGAAGTGTGTGTCATGGAATTAATAATTTGAGCATTTGTTTGTGGTTTGGCAAAAACAGCTTTGTAAAAATGATGCAAAAAGATTACAGAGATCACCATTAAAAGCTACATATCTTTTTTCTGCAACTAAGTTCCCACTAAAGCAGTGTCTGCTTTTTTCTTTCAGTTCTATGTATTGAGTTTATGAAGAACTGAGGTAGCAGTTCTTATGTGATCAAACCAATGGCAGACTAGCTGATGAAATATCACCAAGTCTTCTCTTTGTTTCCACTTTTAATTACATTATAAAATGGAATTCATGGTACAATTTTTTGTATGACCAATTGCTGCAAACCCTGCAGAGAGATTAATCAGAGAATGGTCTACACAACTGTGAATAGAATGAAAGGTAGCCTAATAGGCAACCTTTCTCATACACTAGCTTTTTTAAGTGTTGAGAGTTTCTGACATGAAGGGAATTTGGCAAGTACTATAAAACATTAGCTAACTACAAAGGAGAATGAAGTAATGTTAAGAACAAATGAAGTAACAGTATGTAGCCAATTGGTATTTTTGTAGTTTATTACTATATTCTTAGAACTATAAATGGAACCATATAGGGTAATACTGAGAAGGATTAAAAATACAAATAAATAGAGATGAACACATATATTCGACTAAATAAGAGTTAACTAAGTATTTTACTGCTTCTCTTATCCACACTTAACATTTTAAGGGTTGTGAAAGTAACCTGAATATTTAATCATTTAATAAGTTTTCCTCTAAAGACCTTCATGTCACAGTCCTTTTGCAAACACTCTTGAGTTTATTCCAGCGATATACTTCAGAACTGGCTGACAGTACTCTTCTTCAGCTTTATTTTATTCTGAAACAACAGCACTCAGTATCAGTCTGATAAATGACTGGCAAACACCACTAATTTGCTGGATGTTCAGGATACTGCAAATGATCTTCAAATGTAATGAGATCTGGGAGCTGTCAATCCAGACAAAAATTGCTTCTGCATCAAAGAAAATGTCAAAGGTAAGAAATTTACATATCTTATGATAAATTCAGATACAGGTGACAGTATTCCAGCTTGCTCCTCAGTTTCAAGTATTCACACAAGCCACTGAAGGAATTGTTAGTTTTACTGAACAGATTCCACATTGTATGATTACTCTATCAGTAAGTATATATTCTTGCATAAAACATAGGATAATTTCTTAGGTAAAGAGATGTAAAGGAGTAAAAGAGTCTAACTAGCATCCAGTGGAGGTAAGGGATTTTAGCTGAAGGCCGGTAACTAGTGGTGTACCCCAGAGTTCAATATTGGGTCAAGTCCTGTTGAATATGTTCATTAAAAAGCAGGATGATGGGACAGAGTGTACCCTCAGCATGTCAGCTGATGACACCAGACTGGGAGGAGCAGCTGATACACCAGATAGTTGTGCTGCCATCCAGAGGGACCTGGACAGGCTGAAGAAATGGACTGACAGGAACCTCAGGCTGTTCAACCAGGGGAATTGCAAAGCCCTGTCCAGGGGAGGAACAACCACAGGCAGCAGAACATACTGGGAGCAGCCCAGCTGGAAAACAGCTTGGCAGAAATGGATCTGAGGATCCTGGTGGACACCAGGCTGACCATGAGCCAGCAATGTGCCTATCTGCAAAGAAGGCTAATCATGTCCTGAGCTGCTTTTGGAAACAACCTGGCAGCAGATCAGGGGAGGTTGTCCTTCCCTTCTAGTCAGCACTGATGAGGCCATACCTGGAGTGCTGGGTCCAGTATGAAAGACATAGGCATAATAAAGAGATTCAAGTCAACGGTCACCAAGATGATGAAGGGACTAGAGCACTTCTGTGAGGAAAGGCTGAGCAAGCTGGGACTGTTTAGCCTGAGAAGAGAAGGCTCAGAGGGGATCTTATCAGTGAATATAAATACCTGAAGGGAAGGTGAAAAAAGAACCTAGGTCAGGCTTCTTTCAGTAGTGCCTGTGATAGGACAAGTGGTAATGGGCATAAAATGAAACACAGGAGGTTGCTCCTGAACATCAGGAAACACTGAGCATCAGAAATCACTGTAACAGTGATTCTGGTCATCCAGCCATACTCCAACAGTTTCCCTATGAGGAATCTTATGGGAAACAGTGTTGAAAGCCTTTCTGAAGTTAAGATAGACAATATCCACTGCTGTTTGTTTTTTATTCCATCGTACAAGGTTATCGGGTTGGTCAAGTGTGACTGCCATATAAAGGTGTAACAGAAGTTTAAACAGTCAAAACAGATGACTAACTGATATAGGAAGCTAAAAATTTAGCCTAACTTGAAGATTATTGGGGAGGTGGGGGAGGAGAGAGGATGTATCTTTCCGAAAGCTATTTTTCCAGCAAACCAAGCCCTTAGTGACTTTTTTATTAATCTGCAGTTTAAACAGAGCCGGACAATCAAGAGCTTCAGAAGAAAAGGTAATTTATTTATATTTTTTAATTACATTTAGAAAAATTGACAGACGAAATTATACATTCTAGACTACGATTTCCTGGTTTGTGCTTCATATAGACACTAACACTTCTTAAAAAAAACAAGCTTATACAAATCCTTACAAAATAATGATAAACCATATGATGTCCATCATTTTGAATGCTATTTAGCTATACATGTGCCAAGATGGAAGTAAAAGTCAATTATGGAACATTATTTGGAAGCTATGCAAGTTTTAAATTCTGTTTCTAATAGTTAAGTTTTTAATTGCCACCAATATTGAAGCATGAAAATTTGTTCCTTTTATTTCCAGAAGCTGGAAATCTATGCAAGCCAAAAGTGAAATTGTTAAATCTCTAGTTGTGCTGTATATGTACACTCAAATCTTAATTCTCTGAGCCTGTTAAAGTTTTCTTTACAGCAAAATGATTTTCATAACCCAAGATCAATCTGAAAGACAGTATTAATTCTCAGCATGTCGTAACACCAGAATAAGACATTAAGGCTGCTCACACTTCTTTTCTCCAACATTTTCTTACAGGCACTCTCCAGTATTGTAGTTCTTCTTGTGTAGTAAATCTCGGAAAACAGAGAATGTAAAAGGTCAAAGGCAAAGAATATCACTTTCATTTTACATTTTTTACTCTTTCAGTAAGTACCTCTACGTATTTCCTATTTTCTTCATCAGAAAGAAACACACAAGTGTGATTTCATCTTGATTACTGGTTGCAATTTTAATATTACATGCAAATACAGCAGGACCTAATTCAATTATGAAACCAGAATCAAAACACTTTGTGTTCCCAGGTGTAACGATCCAATCGTAACACAAGAAGCGCCTCTTGGATTTTACCACCTAGAATCCTTAACAGGAAGTAGCATGATTAGTAGCAGCTCACATCGTCTCTGTCTTCTCTTACAAAAAATTATTCCCTCATGTGTGTGATATAGTGCTCTTGCTGCAATCCTCCTCTGCATCCCAATTTGCTCTTTTTCAATGCATCAAAGCTGCTGCTGTCAAAAGCATATTATTTTCTTGCCACATTTGCTGAGTTAGTTCCTCTTCTACTGCCAATTCCTGGGGTTTCTTAGCAGGAAAGTTCTAACTTTTTGTCCTCACTTTTAAGGCTTGTCACAACACTGCTTCTTCCCACCTACTGTTCAGTTCTTGTGTCCTCCTACACACTTAGTGAGATGACAATGCTTATTACAATTTTCTTAGTTTATTGAGCCTCTTCCTTTTTCTCCCTTCCCACCTTGTAAGAACATAAAACTGAATCAGAAAAGTGTCCAACTAGTCCAGTATCTGATTTCTAGCACTGACACTAAATGTCTGCCTCAGTAAGAGTGAAAAAGATGCACATGTATGTAATTTCCTTCTCGGTTTTTGTATTTTGAGCTATTCTCATTCTGGGATTTCCCAATACAGAGAGAATGTCTGTATTTCATATCCTATACATATTTCACTTCCAAATAGTTGTCCAGTCTCCCTGGACAGTCTTGTAAATGTCTATTGTGCACAACCATTTTTTGTCCATGGCATACAGGCAAAAAAGGTGTTATCTCCTTCACAAGGAGCTGTCTCTGTTTTTACACCTGGATCCTACTGACTATGTTGAGTGCATGCTTTTATACTGGAAGAAAAAGCGAACAATTCAGAATCATTCTTTCTGTCCTTTCGTAAGCTTTTTCATTTCTGCTGTAGTTATTTTTTGGTCAGAGAAACAGAACTGTGTACAGGTATTCACTGTTCACAATCCTTTCTTTACATCAGAAATGAGTAAGACACACAATTTGGGCAGGGCCAGAGTCTTGGAGTGAAAGCTTCTAACACGTAGTAAAACACAACATTAATGTGCTCCATGACACCTTGCTTTTCCAACTTATTTTAGGTTCCTGCATCTCAGTTCTAGTCTCAAAGTAAAACCAAACTTCACTAACATTAAAGGGCCACCAGCACTTGTTCCACATATTCTTCCCTGCCATCTGTGTTCTTAGAAACGAGAGACTCCTTTCTCTTTATTTCTATTAACTTCGCAGATTCTCCTGAAATCATAATTCTTCCTGCATAATCCTTTTGGTTAGGAATGTGCCTTCAGTATTCCTTCCAACACTGTGCACCCTGGATTATATAGGTGTGGACCACCAATAATATAGATGCGTAGAGTATCTGGTTTATACTGTAGCTGCCTCATTTGTAGAGAAAAATAACTGTTACAGCTGAACCCAGGACATGTACACAGCACACCTTTGGGGATATGAACTGTACCTTCAGTTGTTGCAACCATTTGATGCTCAGTGTTCCACACTGAACATTGAAAATCAGAGGAAACCTGTAGAAGAGTTCATTAACAGTTTCAACCAACAGTCAGTTTTAACACATGAAAACGTTATACTCATTGGGAATATTGATCTTTATTGCTCCGATGATTAAAGTTTAATCTACACTTTTTAAAGCAGTTAGAAGACTCATATTTTAAAACCTTTTTTTAAAGTGCCTCTATTTAAGCTGATTTTCCTGCTCTGATATAAATGAAATTTTTCTGCTTAGCTGAAAATGTTTATGTAAACAAAGGAATCTGTGATAAAAGTGACCAAGAAAGTAGAGGACTTTAAGGTGCTCAATTAAGACCTGAAACTGTTAAGTCACTTTTTCTGAAATGAAAAGTAATTCTCACGAAATGAACAAATTTGTCACTTGTACATCATAATCTGCAAAATTCCACATAAAATTTGCCCATTTTCCAAACTAAATACATTATTTAAATTAATCTGATTTATTATATTCAGCTGTGCTTAAAGTAGCATGGTCAAACTTTCTGTAGATAAACCTGAGATGGAGAAATTAGCACATTTTACAGCTTGATACACTTCGTTCTATTTCAGCGTTAAGCTGCACTCCAATGCAAAAATTAAAAATTGAGATAAAAGGAATAGAATAAATAAATTTATTCTATTGAACTAGTCAATCTGAGGCTGACAACAGTTGCCTATGTGTGGCAATATAATATTTCTGCATTCTTGAACCCTCCACACACAAAAAGGTCTGTAAAGTCTTATATACACACATAGTAAAAACACAAACATCTTGGTTCTACAAACTTTCTCAGCATAAAACTGCTTTTTCATAATATCTGTTTTAATTTTACTGCTGTTTTCTTATGCTCCTTGCCCAAATTGGTTTCCATGTACCCACCTAGTTTGTAGGAAAAGATAGCTGTAAGACACTAACCCTTTTAAAGGCAAAAAACAAGTGTTTGAAAGAACTTACTCATGGGTGTTGAAACAGCAGTGCATGGTGGGAAAAGGGAAGTAAATAGTAGCAGATGTGTTCCACAACCAGAATAGCTGTTCTTAATACCCTTGGAAGGGTGGTAACCTGTGTCTATTGTGCTTGCTTTATTATGTACTAGTCAGAAGGAAAAATAACTGATGGTGGAATAGAAGGAGAAAGAACAGTAAAGGAGAGAGCCAACATTAACTTAGACTTTCTTTACATTCTTAGTTTTCCATTAAACCCTACTTTTTTCAGTTTAAATAACCAGTAATCAGTTAATTATAGCCCTCTATCTACTAGCACATATGCTTTGATTTTTCACTTTGTATTAGATAAAGCAGTAGGTCTTTTATCCTCTTTATCCTTCATAAAGAGTCTTGTGATGCAAGAGGCAATGGTTGCCAGTGAGTTTCAGTTTTTGTGAATATTTGGCTTTAATCGGTATTTATGATGTTCAGTTTCTTAACTCATATCTATGCAGGTCCCCTGCCGACAGTTGACAGCTTAGACAGAATTTCATGGTGAATTTTGGAATTTCATTAATTATCCCAGAGAATTAAGTTAAATAGAAATGGGGAGGGGGTGGTAGCAGCCCTGCAGGTGGGATTTTTAAAGGTAAGCATAAGAATTAAATCATGAAGCAAAGGAAGTTTCTTGTTGTAAAGGCAATGTTTTACCACTTTTTAAAACCACTTCAGCTCCATTCCCCACAATCTTTAAGTGTTGGTAAATTAATTCAAACACCAGGTACTTTTTGGTAACACCTCCTCTAGAATCTGACAGCTGACAGAATATAGCTTTATTCTTGGTGTAGTTCCTCCAGAACTGAAAGTGCTATTAATGAAATAAAGAATGTAAGGAAGACCTCTTACAGAATTCTGTAAAAAGAATAGCGATGATAGTGGTAAGGAAGGTAAAAAATTAATAGAAGGAACTTTTCCAGGTTAGCCCAAACATTCTTTATTAAGCACATCTTTCAAAAATTCCTCCTAAGCACCATTTTACCTCAGGCATTTGTACTCCTGGCATTTCTAGGTATTGTGGCATTGAACCAGCAAATACAGTATTTACTCACCAAGTATTTCAGTAACCCCCCAATAAACGATAGCTAGGATATTTATTAGCATGTCAGAACTGAAACAGGATAGTAGATCACCTGATAAAATAATTAAATGCTCCACAGTGAGAAAGGTCCTGGATTTCATTGCTATGTCTGTGCTTACGTGTCTTAGACACAGCTCTGTTTTCAGTAAAATTAATGGTGATAATGGTGAAAATAGAGATTAGCCTTTTTCTTGTTTGTGAAGTGGGTCATAAACAAGCCGTTAATGGTTTTTTAAACACATAAAATTAACTTATGCTGTAAGGACTATGCACCAATGTTAATGACACTGAGCTGGATTATTATTATGTCATTAATCATAAAATGGTTACTACTATAACAGTAACTATCCGTCTTTTCTTCACACTCGTGAGAAAGCAGTCAAATGTCCTTCCTAATGAACAGCACATTCCGCTATAATAAAGCAAAATTTAAGATTTTAAATACCTTTTTTCATCTTGCCTATATGATCATATTCTTTATCATAAGGGCTTTCTACTCACAGATCAAATATAACTCTTGCTGAATTCAGGAGTAATCAAGTAACCCAAATCCTCCCACTTTGCATTGTCCAGGCATGTAGATAGACACACAACTATAACTAAGATTTCCCAACTTAAAGGTTGAAGATTACCTTCTTGCCCGTGGCAGTCATTTACATATGCATTTCAAATGTTCCCTCTGGGTATTAAGTACCTAGCTAGTTTACACTGATCAGCTACAACAGATGCCCTAATCAGACACACAAGGACACTGGAACTGAAATAAAAAAGCAAGTGGCCTTTTGGGAATACAGTCTCAGGATAACTCTCTATTATTGTTACCAGTCTTAAAATCTGAAAGTCACATTGAGAATAGTATTTGTTGCACTTTCCTATGGATATTAACAGAGTATGCAAAAGGTGAAATGAAAGACTCATAACTGACCAAATCCTTGGTCCAAAGCCTTTTTGCCCTTTAACAGCTGAAAATTATTTCTGAAATAGAAACTTCAAAAATTTGGAAGTTTGTCAAAAAATGACCTATCACTAACAAAAGCTCTCTATAGCCTCTGTCTACATTTCAAAGGAATTCCATTGCTATTCTAGAGCAATCTCTCCTCTCTCCTTCTCTTTCTTATGTACACACAGAACTGTGCAGAAAGGGAAGGAGACTGCCAGAGAGAATGGTGTGTATTGTATAGCATAATTACCTGATAGATGTCAACTATTATAAAAGTTGTTTAAAATTCATTTTCTTGCTAAAGTGGATGGACTAATACAATATCCCACAGAGAAACCAAGTTCCATTCTGCGGTGCTTTCTATAATAGCATTGAAAATAACCTCCAGCCAGACCATAAAGATTCAGATGCTTACAGTGGGAACTGAAATACCTGCAAATCGATGATCCCTCTGGCTAACTATAAAGGCCTTGTAAACACCATGAGCAGATGCATTTTTTTCCCAAATGCCTACAATATCACCTCTTCACATACTCAGAAGTGCTTCTGTCTGGGCAAGATAGTTCCCTCCTGTTGAGACTCTTCTACTGGGCAGATTTGTCTGCTTCACACTTTAAGTAAGCAGAATTGGCACCCATCTTCAAGGGTGGATTACTTAGAATGGATGCAGACAGTGGAAGTCACTAACATATACTCAGTATTTCTTATTTGCAATGTCGAGACAGCTCCCTGATCTGAATGCTAAATTGTTTTAGAACAGCATGCTAAAGCTCCTAACCATGCATTGGCTAAGAAAGGCTTTTAACTTGGGTATTTCACTGTGGGTTGTGAATTCCACAAGGAACATGAAGCATTTAAAAAGTCAAGCACAGAAGTCATCTATACCAGTGTCATTTTTTGAACTTTCTTATCACCATGTCTTCTGATGAGTAAACATAGCTAAGCAGATTCAGATTATACAAATGTTTTCTGACAAGCACTTTCAACAGGTCTTTATTTTACACTTGCATGTACTACTTTCAGGCCAAAACTGTATTTCAGTGGAGCTGCTGCACTACATATCCTGGTGCTATGAAATGTAATTCCTACTTGTCCTGCATTTAGCTGTAACAGTTATTTTTCTCTTTCTTAGTAGCTGGTGCAGTGCTGTGTTTTGGCTTTAGTCTGAGAACAATGCTGATAACACACCGATGTTTCTAGTTGTTGCTCAGTAGCACTTAATCTGATCAAGGACTGTTCAGTCTCTCATGCTCTGCTGGTGAGGAGGGGAAGCTGGGAGGAAGCAGAGGCAGGACAGCTGACTCAAACTGGCCAAAGGGGTATTCCATACCACAGCACTTCATGCCCAGTATATAAACTGGGGGGAGTTACCCAGAAGGCCCAGATCGCTGCTCGGGTTGGGCTGGGTATCGGTCGGCGGGTGGTGAGCAATTAATTGTATTGTGCAGCACTTCTGTTTATTGTTTTTTTCCCTGTTTCCCCTGTTTAGTTTTATATTCTCTCCCTTGTTCTTTCCCTTGTCATTATTATTACTGGTGGCAGCAGTAGTGGTTTGTATTATACCTTAGTTACTGGACTGCTCTTATCTCAACCTGTGGGAGTTACATTCTTTTGATTCTCCTCCCCATCCCACTGGAAGTGGGAGGGAAGAAGCAGGGCAGGGGGGAGGTGAGCAAGCAGCTGTATGATTCTGAGTTACCGCTGGGCTTAAACCATGACACTACTGTTTACACATTCCTAAAATTAACACTTGGTGTTTGTTGGCTGTTCTTCTTGTGTCAGGGATACCTGGTTTTCTTCTCAAGAGAAACTGAAAATATAATTTCAATTTAACAGCCATCAGATTTGTGTTCTATGTTAAAACCTGAGGTTAAAGTGGAAAAAAAAAGAAAGACCTAGACTGGCCTGTAAAGGCAGGCTGACCCTTGGAGACAAAAGCAGTTCATAATGCTGTTTTGTTGTCACCATCATAATGTCTGCCACCTCAAACTATTATAGAACAAGTCACAGGTTCTTTGAGTTTCTCTAATGAACCATTTTTCAAAACAGACATCTGTAACTCTGAAAAAAAACTTTTAATTGAACTTTTTTATGAAAGAGTCATGCAACTCTTATAAAAAGAACATATTTTTAGCATGCTTAGGTAGTATGTTAAAATATTACATAGCACAACTGGCATTTGTAGACATTTTAATTAAATAAGCAATCTCTGATTCCCATTCCCCTCCTTGAAATTAACTGAGAGTGAGCAATTTTAGATTCTATCTTCTATTGTCTCAAACAACAGATGGTTCAATATTTCTACATATCTCAAGCTTTCCACTTTGTTTCCAATGGAGACAATTTACTGAAGTGCAATCTAAATTAGAAGTCTTGAAGTACCCTTCTTAATTACATACAGATGGATTAAATGTAACCTTAATCTAGCAGACGATGCAGTTCTCTGGTAGAGCCTGGCCCAGCTGTTTTATGTATTTATGTCTTATTTTACTCCCATAAATTCATAATAATTCATAATGTAGAAGTCTAAAGGATGAAATAGAAGTCTTAGACATATTATATATTCAGGAACAACTTGAAGAACTAATTTTAAGATCAGGCATGAACATGAGATACGTTTTGTCAAATTATGTACAAAATTTTGTACAAATTTTTATGAATTTTGTACAACTGTTGACAAAATGTAGCTCATATTCATTAACACATATTTCCAAAACTAAGTATTTAAAACCCTTGTCAGAAGACATGGGTGTAAGACTTATTTTTGCATATTATGCTTTCCTTAGTACAGCTGAAACTGACCCAAAAAACTAATTTCTCTTTACTTTTCCTCTGGTCTGAAGTTGCTTAAGTGGTAGTTTAATTTGAATTTAAATTCAGAATAAATACTCTTCTAAAATACATCTAGAATGACAAAAGCAAAGGAAGCTGAATTAATCAGGAATAGGGTTTGGTTTTAAATAATTTTGATTTCTGCATACGTTTCATAATTAGTAAATATACAGTTCATGTAATTAAATGGATAGAAAAATTGTAAATAAATTACTTCTGCTACATTCAGATAGTTGTGATGCTGTAGTCTCAGCTTCTGATGTGTAAAGTTGGAACTTTTTAAGAAGAAAAACTACAGAATAAATAGCTGATGTTAAATATGAAATCTAAAAAGAATACTTTTTTTACCGAATGTTATAAATCTTTATGAATAAGTAACTGCTTTTGCAAGTACTCAGTAACTGTCCAAGGGATTTTGATAAATCACATAAACTGACAAGGTAGAGTGAATTAAACTCTTCTTAACTTGTTTTTAAAAAAAATAAACTAAAAGTAAATAGACATAGATATTCTGTACTAAATAGAAGTTTCATAGAATCATAGAATCATAGACTGGTTAGGGTTGAAAAGGACCTTAAAATCATTCAGTTCCAATCCTCTGCTATGGGCAGGGATGCCTCACACAGGACCACATCACCCAAGGCTTTGTCCAGCCTGGCCTTGAACACTGCTAGGGATGGAGCATTTACCAGTTTTTTCGGCAACCTGTTCTGGTGCCTCGCCACCCTCACAGTAAAGAACTTCCTCCTTACATCTAACCTAACTGCCCCATTAAGAAAACTAAGCAATAAGCCTGGGAAGTAATGGCTGCAAATCAATCCAAAGTAAAGACATTATGAAATATGGAAGACGCAGTTAAGGGTGGCAGAATGAAGCAGAATAGTTATCTATACATTTAATTCCATTTAAATTAAAGGGAATTTAAATGTAATGAGTGAAGTAGCCACGTTATTGCCTGTTGTTTTCCATCATGCCATCCCAGGAAACTCTTCTACAGTGTTATCTGAATCAAAAATCGAATCTGAATCAAAATCCCAGTGCCAACAAGAGCACATCTTGAGTCTCCCTCTCCTCACTATATTCACATATACTGTGAATTCATCAGTTCTGTTTAATGGGCACCACTGCAACTAAACAAAGATGTGTCTTCACATCATTGTCCTTATTGTCACTTTTTATTTTCCTATGAGATTTCTGGTCTAGAAAAACAAATTTTAAGTATAAGAGGCTGGTTGGAATGCCTGAAGGTATCGACTTTGCTGATGGTACCTGCACCTTGCAGTTAATGACAAAAGCAATAAAAGACCTACAGGTTAGTCAGAATTACTCATGAATTCTAGCTTTATGACCAATAAGTTGAAAGTAAAAGTTTAGCTACGTAAAATGACATCAGATAACCCCATCTTTAAAAGATAAAGCACTGCAGAACTACCGCATGTACCT
Source organism: Nestor notabilis (assembly GCF_000696875.1). Taxonomy (NCBI): domain Eukaryota; kingdom Metazoa; phylum Chordata; class Aves; order Psittaciformes; family Psittacidae; genus Nestor; species Nestor notabilis. The sequence goes on along the minus strand of NW_009940412.1, from coordinate 43,681 downwards.
GCATAGGCAACATAAATCTGGGGGCTACACCTCTAAGTGCGTAAGATGAGTTCCATTTTTAGAAGCTCACAGTAAAGTATCAATATTAAGCAATGTTCTCAGCATGCAATTATCTGAATAAATCTGAATGACAAAAATTAACAAATCCATCCAACAGTCAAACTGTTTTCTGAACAGATTATGGCAGCATACAGTGGCCAGCTAGAATAAGTGTTATTGGAAGAATTACTTATAATTGCACAAATGGCAGACAACCTTGGATATTTAGCAAAATAAGTTCTGTTTAGGAAAACAAAAATAAGTTGACTCACAAAAAGCTTTTGAGCCACTTAAACTCTCTAAACCAATATTATAGATTAAACAATTGGGGAAATTAAAGGTATTGGCATAAGTCAAACGTGGTTAGAGAAGACTGAAATTTGCCTCCTACTCTTAGTGACGTATCTTATGAAAATTGTCATATTGGTAACATATAGGTTTCTCACATCTCCAAACCACTGAATTAGAACAAACATAGGCAAAACATTTGCATTTCATTCTTACACATACCAAATAATCATGCCTATTTGAGGAGTGATATTTCTTTATGTAGAAAATTTAAAATATCTACAATACATTAGGTTGCATTCTCAGCTCTAAGTGATGTATTGATTGCTTCTTCTCAGTACTGGGCAGAACATACTATTTACTCGTAACCAGACAATCAATACCTTTTACTGTAGTTCTAATGCAGAGATGACATGCCATTCTGGTGCAAAAAAAATACATATGCACATAGACCATCACTTGTTTAAGGCTTTTATTCCAAGTAGAGCCATGCTATACCTCTTTCACCCATATCCTCTGTGAAAAGGATAAAATTCTAATGTAACTGTCTATGATCCAGACAATATTTGCAACCAAAACCAGCAAAGTAATATGGGTCAGCAAGAACTAATTTAGGGTAAGTTTATTGACCTAAAACTGGAAGCCATAATAGAATAAAGAGAGATAAATGTGAATTGGAATTAGAGCACAATCATTTATTTGAAGAGTGCAAATAATTGCTGAAAAATGGAAGATTTTCTGTCTTCATTTGTTAAACTATCATTTTTTCCATCTTTGTTGTTACAGGAAGGTTTGGGGTTTTTTTCATATAAGCTGGGTTGCAAGCAATGTACTTGGAAAAGTATAAGATTCAAGGTCTATGATATACAGCAATTAAGGTGAATTTCCCTGAGTATTGTCTGATATTTACACTTAAATCATATCTGTAAATATGTATGTTCCTATATAGCAATTATGTTGGCCATTTAGCCAAGCTCTATTTGTGCTGTCATATTTTGATTTTTTTTCCCCCAGCATATATGTTATTTTCAATCAGCCAAGTCACTCTCTTCTGCTTGGTTTATGCCTTCCAATATGAAGCTTGATTTCCTATTGATCATACTCTTCTTTGTGCTTGGAATGGCTGGTGTCCCTGTGGTTTATGAAACATGATCAGAGAAAATAAAAGACTTTTACCATATTAGTAAAACTAAGCCACCCTGCTTATGAAGCCTACTACTTACAGAAGGACTGAAGTCTGGGTTATTGTTCAATACATGTGTAAAGAAACCAACTATGATTCTCTCTTCCCATAACATGTGCACAAGCTAAGGTTCTGGCCTGATTTTTTTTTTTTTTCCTTTTCCTCCAGGTACCCAACATAATTTCAGTTTGCTTACAGGGAAAGCTAGCAAATTCTTCTTCAAAAAAGCCAGGTTGTAGGTAAAATTCTGAAAGACATACTGCTATTTCCTTCATACTATAACCAACAGATGATACAGTATCTGGAAAACAGCTTTAGTTTCATGGCTTTAGCAAAAAAAATATATTATCTGCAGTTTCAAAACAGAAACTTTGTTCAAAAAAATTGCAACATTTCAGTATCAACAACAGTGATCACAATTTAAAAAAAAAATAGGCTGATTCAGAAACAGTCCAATAAATTAGCTTCTAAATATCCTTCTTTCCCCACTTAACACAAGAGAATATAAAGTTAAATTGCATCAATCTTCCAAATATGCCTGTTAATCAGTTACAAGTTACATTAAAATAAAATAAAGTTTTGCTTTGAATGTATTTTGGATTTGCAGTACTTGTGCATTTGACTCCTATAGGAGATAGCTTTGCACTTGTCATTCAGCTGACACAACAGCAATATCCTTAAAATTGGATTCAAAGGACTGCTTCAAAGATCTCTCTTCTTGTTTAGTACTTTCTAGAGGACATTAGCCAGCATAAAATATCTCTGTAAGGTCAATGCAGCTGATCTGATGATTACACTTACTGTGCACTGCTCAATATATTTGTCTCTGCTGTTTGCAGTTATATATCCTGTCCATTTAGCCTTTCATTTTCCTATCTTCAACATTTATGCTCAAATACCTGGAAAAAATCTTAGGTTCCAAACAATAATCACACACACACATATACTGGAATCAATTAGCAGCTTTTTTCAAAGTTTAATTCTAATTTAGCTGGTCATGGGATACATTTTTGTCTATGGTCTTTCTAAGTTAACATCAAATAAAATTCCCACTTTCCCCCACATAAGTTTATTTCCCAGCCTCTGATTTCATCAGTGCAAACACTGGTATTTTGAATACCATTAGCTAATGTCCCTCAGCCTTTCAGTTTCTCCGTTTTGATTTTACACCCAGTCTGACTAAAAGGATGTCAACACTTTCCACACCCTTGACTGAAGAGTCCACAGGTCCTGTGTGTTCAGCCGTGTGATAAAAGCTGCTCTGCACATCCACAGACACAGTGGGGTTCCTCAAATGATACCCTGCCAGACTACTCCCAGGCCCATCACAGGAGCCATCAGACCATCAAAGGTCTACCTCCACAAGCATGAAGCAGAACAAGATGGCAGGTGGGAAATCAAGGACTCCTACGGAACCACCAAGGCCCCTCCAATGGCTGTCCCAGCAGATTCTTAGCCCTGTTGTTCAGGTGTGCAATCCATCACCATGAGTGACTGGGACCAGGTCTCCAGATTGCCTTTCAGACTGACAAGATTTGCTGCCTAGGGTTGGGATACATCCTGGGATGCAGTGGGAAAGCTGTTGTGGATCACAGAGGACTTATTAAGGGATATTTAGGGGAAGAACCAAAGGTGAAACAAGGAAGGTGTTTAGCTGATTTTGGGAGGGACAAGAGTGGGAAAATAGAGGGATGAGGGCATGAAAAGGTCTAGTCGTGTAAATAGTGTGTTGGTCAGTACGCTCAACTGCCCTGTGCCTGATCTGTGCGGTCTGTCTTATCTTCTTCCTAAATTGCTTTCTAACTCTTTTCTGGGTTTCAGGTTCTGTTGTGAGTGTGCATAGGGTCTGAGTGTAGCCACTGGGGTCATACCATGGTTTGGAGGACCATGCATACATGATGCAGGAACTGGAGCAAATGCAGCTTTGAGAGTGTCAGTGAAGATGAAGCTGGACCAGCCAATAAGAACAAGTGGCTGAGACAAGGAATTGAGTGGTCTTTAATGGCCAGATCTGGATATGAGAGCATCCATGAGTCTCTACGGCTGAGATCACAGCAAGATTGGCTATTGGGACCTGGAAAGTCCTGGCCAGCTCTGTGTCTGTCATGGTGTATACCAGCAACAGTCTCAAGCGTTTGTATGTCCCTGTGCCAGCAACTGGGGCGACTGGGATCATATAGAATCATAGATTCATAGAATGGTTTGGGTGGGAAGGGACCTTAAAGCTTATCCAGTTCCAACCCCCTGCCATAGACAGGGACACCTTCCACTAGACCAGGTTGCTCCAAGCCCCTGTGTCCAACCTGGCCTTGAGCACTGCCAGGGATGGGGCAGCCACAGCTTCTCTGGGCAACCAGTGCCAGGGCCTCACCATGCTCACAGGGGAGAACTTCTTCCTAGTATCCAACCTAGGTCTATCCTCTGTCAGCTTAAAGCCATTACCCTTTGGTCTATCACTACATTCCCTGATAAAAAGTCCTTCTTCATCTATCCTGCAGGCCTACTATAAGTAACGCAAGGCTGCTGTAAGGTCTCCCCTTAAGGAGCCTTCTCTTCCCCAGGCTGAACCAGCCCAGCTCTCTCAGCCTGTCTCCAGAGCAGAGCTGCTCCAGCCCTCACAGCATCTCCACGGCCTCCTCTGGACTCACTCACTCACTCACTCTCTCCAACAGCTCCACGTCCCTCTTGTGTTGTTGCCCCAGGGCTGGATGCAGGACTGCAGGGAGGCTTTCATGAAAGCAGAGCAGAGGGCAGAATCATCTCCCTTGACCAGCTGGTCACACTCCTTTTGATGCAACGCGGCATCTCTCTGGGCTTTCTGCACTGCAAGTGCACACTGACAGGTCATATTCAACTTTACATCCACCAGCACCCCCAAATCCTTCTCCTCAGGGCTGCTGTCCATCCCAGCCTGTATTTGTGCTTGCAATTGCCTCAACCCAGGTGCAGGACTTTGCTCTTGGCCTTGTTGAACTTCACGAGGTTTGCACGAGCTCACCTCTCCAGCCTGCCATACATACTCTAACTAGTAAACATCCACCCTGGACAGCCAGAGAGGGAAGCACAATGAGGCTGTCAATGCTGTCTATGTTCATCTGAGTGCTCTGAGCGTCTGTCTGCCATCTGTGTATCTAGCCATCTATGTATGTATGTACGTACACATGTAGTGTACATACATGTACATGTGTTTTGAAGGTTACAATGCACCTTCAGCCTCACAGCAAATTCACCTGGATACATGGTGCAGCAGCAGTCTTGATTTTGGATCCAGAACAATATAATTTCCTCTAACACTGTTCTACTCAGTAACTCTTCCCAAAGTCTGTACAATTTTATTTTCTTGTAAGGAGTACCATGTAGTGTTACTGTAAAACAATGTACTAGCAAAAGCAAGACGTGTTAAGGCAGGTATAAATTGGAAGCTCATGAACAAAAGATCTGGGTTGCTTAACATATACCCATGCACACTTCTGTAAATCAGATGAATTAACTCTGGTTAGAGGAGAAGGAAAACAAGGATCTCATGAGTCACACATTTGATTTTCCCCAGGAAGATCAAGATTCTGCCACTGTGACAGGACATTCAGTGAGGGGTCTCTGCCTTCCTAAAACACAGGTGTAGTTTTTGATGCAGTACAAAAAAAAGGAGCAGTGAAGAATTTGTCGTTTTATAAGCGGTCTTATATATAACAGCAGGATAGTGATTCAGGAAAATTTCTATCCAGTTTTTGGAGCTATTCAGTTTGGAGCTTAAGGGGAGAGGATACAAAACTGATTTTTATTTTTTTTTGTGGTCCACATTTAGCAAAGCAGCATTTCAACAAAAGACATATTATGGGTAGATATTAGTATGTGCAACCTCATAAATCTTCAATTTTTTCAGCAGAATATAATAATACAGAGTGCATAGTGATGTGAACTGGAATATTTGCTCTTTCTCTTCAGTTTGTCCCATTTTTCATGTACCCTGCTTAGTCAGAAATCCAAAAGTTCTTGATCTCACTGATTTTATCCTTTCTTCCACTCTCCAATACCCTCACACTTTGTTCTCTGAAAAAACTGCACATATGAATTATATATAGTTTTATATGTAGTTTTTAATATATATGGCTTCCATATAGTTCTATATATACACATTTATACGAAACTACTATATATGTGAAACAGTAAATTGAGTTTCCCTTTTTTTACTGAATACTAACATTCCTTTGTTGTCCTTTTCACAAGGAAGATTAAAAGCTCAACTTAATTCATCATACAGGAGGGTGTTTATAGCTGCTGGTGTGGTTGAAGTGTAATGGGTCATCAGGGACTTGGTGTCTGAATGACTGAATATTGGAGAACTGCTCACTGTGGGTCTGAAAAAGAGCTTGACTGGGGTAAAAGCTGGTACGCCTTTCCACCTGCAAAACCAGTTTTTAAGAACTGTTCTTAAAAGAACAAGTAGTCATGAAATTCTTGTACCCTTTTGGACCAAACTCATTCTCCTAACATTTCCTTTTACTGTTGCAATTTCACTAATCACAGTGGTACAAGGATGTCTCATATAGTCAGAAAGTCTTCAGTTGCTCATGTTTTCAACTACAGTGTTATAAGACCTATATGGTTTTTAATCTGAAACATGCATACATGCTCGGGGACATTTAGAACAGTAGAAAACCAAATTTATCTCTGAAAAACTTAAAATATGCCTACTGTTAAAGTGCTGCAGGCAGTAAAAGTGTAAGAGATACCGAATCATCAGAATTGAGGTTTGCTTAACAATTATTTACTTCAAATAAAAATGTTGTGGTCATATGAGAATAATATGCATTCATCTGTGTCACTTAGGTCATGTGAATGCAAATTCCTTGCATTCTTTCATCTTTAGTTTGTTAACTCTCAGAATATCCTGCCAAAGATCCAGAGGCAATGCCATTATCCTCAGTTTAGAAATTACGTATTGAGGCCCAGACAACCTAAAAAACTGACCCAAGATCTCCAAGGTACCCTGTCTCAAACTAGGTCACAAGACCACTTCTAAAACTATCTTAAAGTTCCTTTTTTTTTCAGCATAAATGTTCTTTTTACTGCAGTTCCCTTATCTGTGTGCCAGGTAAGGAACAAGGGCAGAACACAAAGAGGTCACCCTCCAGTAATCAGGAACTGCAGTTGAAAAAAAGTCTATTTAACATTCCTTCACCCACAAGAAATCAGCTGAGGCATGCAGAAATCTGGACATTAAATTAACAGTAAGAAAGAATATTCTCTTCCTTGTAAGAATAAAGAAGTGGAAAGATCAACCTTCATGCTTTACTGGCAGGCATATTTCTCCTAAAGCTTTTGTCATTAGTTGCTAAGACATATAGGAAACCAGACTAATTGAAGAACTCACCTGATCTGCAATAGCAATTTCTAGGTCTCTACATTCACTGCAGTATGACCTCTGATTTTCAAAGATGCTGACTGTCTAGTCACCACTTACCTTATATCTAGCCCAAGAGATGTGTTTAGGTTCAAATTTCCTGGTTTCCAAGACTTTGCATTGAAATAGGTCTTGTCTCTTCTACAATGTGGCTTAAAAGACAACTTTTCTTCACTGTGGTGTATTACAATAATATGTCAAAAAAAAGTAATGTCTCTTTTGACCTTTTGAGTCAAATTGAAGTACTTAAGGGAAAATTTAATCCCTTAATGACCAAATGTTACAGTAAGTTCCTAAGCCTATAAGTAAAATGTTATTGCAGCAATACTGAGAAAATCAAGTTTTGTATTCTCAAATAGTTTACCTTTGTTTTTTACAACATAGTAATTATAATCCTTGCAAGGACCATTCATATACAAAATCATCACATACACTGTAACTAAGGAGAGTGACTAAGAAGGATTTTACCACATAAACCAAACAAAACACTTTCAAAATTCAATGCTTGCCATCAACTTCCTCCCTAAGTTAATACTTCAGCATTGGTCTATACATTAAATTACAGCAACCAAGAGACAATAGAGCAGGAACTCCAGTAATTACTGATTACTTGATGTGTGTTTGTATGCCTGCATACATGTATATATGTTTTGTTGTGTTCTTTACAACCTACCTCATAATGAGTGTTCTATGTAACGAAGCTTTTGTGTGTTTTCAATACTCTCATATGGTACATACTTACTTTTAAGCATCTACTCCTAAGAATAACCTGACAGACTTAAGTTATGCCATCTTTCACTGTTAATTTCCTTGAGAATCATAGAAAAAGGTTCACATTCTCCTAGAGAATGAATTACTGGTTCGCACAAGGCATAAACAGATTCATGATTGCAATATTTCTAAAAGAAGTGTTCTTAAAAAAAAGGCCCAAGGCTTTAAAAATTAGTTTCAAAAGTTTTTTATTTGATTTCCCTATGGAAATCCTATGCTGAATTCAGGCTGAAGAAGAACCCTTTCTATAGGCATGGAATATAATGGGGTCAGAAAACAAAGGGAAACAAATACAGGGTAAAATCAAATACACATATAACACAGGAGGCACCCAGTGGGAGAGACAGAGAGGCTAGCTTTTAAATGTTGTGCAGAAAAGCGATGTTTCTCCAGTTTTAGCTACTTAATTGTAGGAACAAAAGGCAAGCTCACTGAGCAAAAAACAAGCAGATCAAACATAGCCTGGATGAAAAGTTTGGAATCATACTCTATCCAGCTCCAAGGGTGTTTAGAGATTTGACTGTGGCTTGGGAGTAAGACTATTTTTAATTCTGATCTAAAGCCCATAAGTTTGAGGAAATATGTATTTTTCCCTGCGGTTACTGTTCCACAGAACAGTCAGTCACAGTTGTAAGGTTCAGTATTTGTTAGCATGCTTATTAGGTGATATTTATCCTTAAACTTATAAATATATTTTACAGACTGTTTGCCAAACTGTAGATTGAAATAACTGTCTTTAATTGCTTAAATGCAGCCATAATGGCACATTTTTGTTTCTCACATAACAGGCTGCACACAAACTCATACAAAGCTGTATTCTCTTAATCTAAAAAAAATAGTCAGTACATGGTTTTTTACTGTTCACTTGCTCCTTTTGATTTGTTTTCCAAGTAAGGTTTCAACAGCCCAGAAAGCCTTATGTTTGGAAAGGGATTTGGGAAGTGGATTTATCCCCCAGGAGGTGAGGCCAAGAAATGCATCAGTCACTCTTGTTGCTTTCTGACAGTTCAAGTCACCAAAGGCATTTGATAAACTTTAATTGCTGTCACAACTGTAAAGGTCACACATGGGACTGAAAGCACAAATCACCTACAACACTGAAACACAAGTGAGTGAGAGAGAAGAGTGTGTGTGTATGTGTGCATGTGAGACAGCACATTTCGCAAAAACACCATCAGAAAGTAGCAGGTTGTTTTCAGTTTAAGAGTATTTAGTAAATATGAACTTCTTAAACTAAGTGCTCTCATCTTTTTAAAATATGTTGTTTTGCAGTTTGCATTAAACTATAACACAAATGTTTTAAAATGCCATTCCAAAATATAGCAATTATGTCAAGAAAAGTAAAATTAGTACTTTCACACTCCCCTGAATTTAAGAATTCATGTCATACAACTATTTGCTTATTCTGCCACACTGAAAATTATTGAATTGACAAGAAAACCCAGCATTTTAATTTTGGGGTTTTTTTAATAATTATAAAAAAATATTGAACGTTTAGCAATGTCCCCACATGTTCAAGGCATTTTGGTCTATTAAAATGGTAAGTTGTTTTGAAGTTTCGGAATGTTTCCCAAATTCAGAAGCTACAGAATATTTCTTAGCATAAACTGTGATATACTTGAACAGCTACTATGCTGAAGGTATGCTGCAAACAGAAAGCTCAGGAAAGATACTCAGTACCAGAGAAACCATGCATATGAATTTTGTTATTCCTGAGGAAGGCCAAAAGTGTAACTGTGAAGACAGTATCCTATTATTCTTCATGGGGAATGATCTAATGTACATAGAGTAAGCAGGATGAACTTCCTTATCCATTTCATTAGGAAGCTGCACTGCCACTTTCACACACTCACACATGTGTGTGCACACACAGACACATGCAAGCACAGAAAATCTGCCAGAATCAGACCTGCAGCCCATGCACATATCACCGTGTGCATATATTGTAGTTTCTGGAGTATGACTCCAGAAAATAAACAAACAGCTTTACCTAGGTGGTATTTTTCTCTTGATGTGAAGCAGAAAAGAACAGCACCATGGCTTTACATACAAATAATCCTTGAAAAGCCAGGCCCAGTATGTCTCCCAACTCTGTTCTGAACAGGGGGCTGGAACAGAGAAGATACTAAAGCCCCTTCCTACCTGATTCCTTGGATCACATGATCCTGTCTTACTGATAATTTTTCCTTTTCATCTATAACATGAAATTTTGTCCATTTACCATAGCTTTTGTTTTTAGAATACTTGTAATACCATACCATGTAAGCACCATAAACCTGACAAAGAATCTTCTTCTACTAAGTACTCTACAAACAGTAAAGTAATACATTGCATAGACAAGAGATGGCAACATACAGATCCAGAAATTACAAGGAATCAATAAGACAGTACCAGTCATGATAGGCAATATACTGAAGCTAACCTGGAGCAAACTTCTGCCAAATACACATAAAGAACAGCAATAAACTTGTGAATTATAGCAAATATTGAACATCCACAAGAACTTGTCACACAAAATCATGCACTATTCTGCTTAAAAAAATCGGTGTCTACAGATCAGTTTACACCTCTCTTGAAAAGCTATTTTATTCCATTTCTTCAGCAATTATTTAAAGCTACATGTATTAAATACCAAGTGCTTCTTAACACCAAAGAATCCATAAAATCTTGGACTCTGAGCAAACAACTGCTAGCTGTGAGATACAGCAATCTGCAGCTAGTCCTTTTCTTAAATCCGATGCAGTTTCTTAGTATGAGAATGCTGTCTTCTCTTTCAATAGCTCATTATGAACTGACAGATTTGCTATCATTATTACAAACCCCATCAACAAAAGACAAAAAATCAATCCTCAGATCTACAGCTCAACAAAAGCATCTTTTTGTTTCTAAATAAGGTTCTTGTGTTAAATTCAGTATTTAAATAGCATTGCTACATTCACTAATGCCAAGAGGATATCACAACTTATTTAGCATGTGAAGAGTATATTTTTAGGTACATATGTCACATATTGTTGTTAAAAAGCTCTGTGTGATTTAAAATACTTAAGATTTAGTCATAACATTTCTCTTTATTCCATGCTAAGTCAGTAAGTTCTGAAAAGTAAATTCAGATTCAAGGCCTCCCTTTCACCTGAATTTCAGTAAAATATAGTTAGCAAAATTATTGACCTATAAAGCTTATAATGTTTGCAGAAATCCTAACACAGTTAACAGTGCAGTTCACACAGGACAAAGGTGGGATTTGTAGTACAATCTACAAGGTTCAAATGGTATCAGAGGGCTGAAACTGGAGAAGTTACCAGCTTTTTCCTTGCCTAGAACTAATAAGAAACTTTGCATAGTATTGATGCAGGTATGAGTAATTTGGCCCCAACATAAAGGAGTCTCTGAGTTCACATGAAGCATGTGAGAACTATATAACCTCAGGACCTAACTCAGCATATTATTAAAATAGTACTCCATAAAATTAATATTTTTATAGAATAATAGAATCCCAGACTGGTTTGGGTTCGAAGGGACCTTAAAGATCATCCAGTTCCAAACCCCTGCCATGGGCAGGGACACCTTCCACTAGACCAGGTTGCTCCAAGCCCCTGTGTCCAACCTGGCCTTGAACACTGCCAGGGATGGGACAGCCACAGCTTCTCTGGGCAACTTGCGCCAGCACCTCACCACACTCACAGGGAAGAACTTCTTCCTAATGACTAATCTCAGTCTCCCCTCTGTCAGGTTAAAGCCATTCCCCCTTGTCCTGTTACTACAGGTCCTTGCAAAAAGTCTCTCTCCAGATTTGATGTAGGCACCCTTTAGGCACTGGAGCTGCTCTAAGGTCTCCCCTTAAGGAGCCTTCTCTTTCCCAGGCTGAACCAGCCCAGCTCTCTCAGCCTGTCTCCAGAGCAGAGCTGCTCCAGCCTTCTCAGCATCTCCGTGGCCTCCTCTGGACTCGCTCCAACAGCTCCACGTCCCTCTTGTGTTGTTGCCCCAGAGCTGAATGCACGACTGAGGTGGAGGCCTCAGGAGAGCAGAGTAGAGGGGCAGGATCCCCTCCCTCGACCTGCTGGCCATGCTCCTTTTGATGTAGCCCAGGACACGGTGGGGGTTTGGGCTGTGAGTGCATATTACCAGCTCATGTTGAGCTTATTGTCAACCTACATGCCCAAGTCCTTCTCTTCAGGGCTGCTCTCCACCCAGCCTGTACTTGTGCTTGGGATTGCCCCAACCCAGGTGCAGGACCTTGCACCTGGCCTTACTGAACTCCAAGAGTTTTGCATGAGTCCATCTCTCCAGCCTGCCAAGGTCCCTCTGGATGCCATCCCTTCCCTCCAGCATGTCGACTGCATCACACAGCTTGGCATTGTTGGCAAACTTGCTGAAGATGCATCAATCCCACTGTCCATGTCACTGACAAAGATGTTGAATAGCACCTGTCCCAATACCGATCCTTGAAAAACACCACTCCCTGTGCAGTTCCTTTTTTCTAAGCAAAATAAAACTTTCTGAGAGATTTGGCTCACTCCCTCTTCTTCTTTCTCTTAAATATATTTAGTGTATTCAAATGTATCTTTTAAATACATTTGGTTTAAAAAAGGAGTGTGTTTATATTTTAAGTGAGGCACCCCCATGTTGCTAATATTAGGATCTAAGTGAAGGTGGTAGAATCAGAATGTCACATATTATCTGCCCTACAGTCAAGATCTCTCTCCAAGATTTCAATTCAGCATAAAGTCAAGCTCAGCAATGACAACAGTTGAGATCCCTGAAAGCTTGCAAAGATTATACTGGAAATTCTCCAAGCTAATTTTATCACTCCTGCTCTCAAATAAGAAAGGATAGATATACTAACCCAGTCATATTTAGATTTTTCAAACAAGATGTAAAACTTCTCAAGGGTCACCAGAAAAAGATGTAGAAAGAGCTTTCAAATCTAAGATCATCACAGACTGTGCACTCCACATTGATTTAGCTAGGGAATCATTTTACAAAGTTGGTCTTAATTCTTTGGGGTGATCTTCATTGTACAACACATCACTTCGGAGCCTTAAACTTGTGAAAAAATTTCTGGGGTTTTCAATATAAAAAAAATGTGGATAAATCCAAATGATCTCATAGCATCAATCAATGGAAATTTACAGCTCTCCCAAAGTAGTACCATAAGCCTGTTAAAAGCTGCTGCCTCTTTTTTCTTCAGCCAGCTGATTTGAAACTTTAATTCTGTCATTCCTAACGGAAGTATTATACACCCCCATCACTTTTTATTGATTTTTTAAAGAAACTAGTGGGAAAAAATGTAATAGTAAACTTCAATGATTATGCAGAACTATACATTAAATGTTATGGGTGGTTGTGTGGAAATCTATCATTATCAACTAGATGATGATAATAACCTAATGACATGACATTTCAATTTATGTGTTTAAAAAATACATTAAACTAATAACCTGATAACTTTGAGTACTGATTGTCCTCAGCTGAAAATGAAGAAAAAGGGAGGAGGAAGCTCTGCAAAAGTTCAGACTATAAGCTGCTGAGACAAAACATGCCTAGTTCTTATTCTAGCTCAGACAGAGGGTACCAAATGATGCTTGTTTTAGAGGACATACCACTTGCACTAGCATTTACTTCATAGCTGAGTTTAGTTCAAAACACATAGGTCTCCTCCTGATGTTTCTAATTTTCTGATTACAGTTTCATAATTTCCCTAGAAACCTTACTCCCTGTGAAGCAGCCTTATAAACCTATCTTTCTTCTCTAAGCTTCAAATGTATGAAAAATTCTTCCTATTGTTCCTGCCCTGCCCAATCACACTATTCAGAGACACAGCACAGCTTTATACCACAAAAAAATTAGTTAAATATTAATTTAATAAATCTAAGTATGTTTAATTATTTATTTAAGTAAAACATTTAGTTAATTTAAGTTTAAGTAAAACATTAATAGGTAATCTTTTTCAGGATTTCAAAAAGTGTTCTTTGCTTCCTCGGTTTCAATCTTTAGAGCTTAAATGGAGCAAAGAACGTAAATAGAAATCAACAGAAAGCCACAGCTGAGAAATTATACTGCAAACTTGCTTGCTCATCACAGTCTCAGAACCATCATACACCTTGAGATAGTCATGACTATTTGGTCAGTGGTAGATAGACTTGTCCTTTGAAATGATCTGAGGTCAGGCAAGTCACCAGACCTTACATTTATTAAGATTTAGCAAACTCTTTTCCTGGACTGCTGAGCTAGGTTACTAAACCTGTACTGCAAAGGGAGTTAAAAGCAAGTCATTACAGTATATGTTTGACCTGGGTACTGGTGAAGAAATACTTTCTGTAGTTTAAAAATCAAAATTACTCAAATCCTGTATACCTTTACGTAACATCTAATTTCATTTAATTCTCAGGAGGACTTCCATACTTACCTGGATGACCGCTCACTGGATGACTCCTCAGATATATTTACTCTTGGCATTGTTCAAAATTCACTCTAATACTTTCTAAATTCTGTCATTTACACACTGCTTCTGTTCTTTTGCAAAAGTAATGCTATGTGAACTGGGTGAGCTCCCTTTTTGTCCTTATGTAGCCATCTTCTTTCTCCCTCCTTCTCTAAATGGAAACAGTAAAAGCTGAATGGATGTACATGTTTCCAGGGCACTGGAATTAAAAAAAAACAAACACCTATAGAGCTCTTTCACTGATAAAAACTTATCATATAATTAGTGAAATTGTCCCTGATTTCATATAAAGTTGAAATATTGTTCAACTGCAATGCAGTATGAAAATTACTCTGGAAAGTGGAAACAGTTTAGAAGATTTACACACATTACAAAATCAGGATACTGAAAGAACTTTTACCCCTGTTGCAATAAGTCTGATTCTCTTCTTAGCATAGAATCGCAGAATGGTTTGGGCTGGATGGGACCTTAAAGATCATCCAGTTCCAAACCCCTGCCACGGGCAGGGACACCTTCCACTAGACCAGGTTGCTCCAAGCCCCGTCCAGCTTGGCCTTGAACACTGCCAGGAATGGGACAGTCACAGCTTCTCTGGGTACCCTGTGCCAGGGCCTCACCATGCTCACAGGGAAGAACTTCTTCCTAATAACTAATCTCAATCTTCCCTCTTTCAGTTTAAAGCCATTCCCCCTTGTCCTGTTACTACAGGTCCTTGCAAAAAGTCTCTCTCCAGATTGGATGTAGGCCCCCTTTAGGCACTGGGAGCTGCTCTAAGGTCTCCCCTTAAGAAGCCTTCTCTTTCCCAGGCTGAGCAAGCCCAACTCTCTTAAGCCTGTCTTCCTAGGAAAGGTGCTCCAGCCCTTGGATCATCTTCATGGCCCTCCTCCAACCACACTCTAACAGGTCCACGTTCTTCTTATGTTGGGGTTTCCATTATAATGATTTATTATCATTATTAATTACCAACCTAGGTAGTCATTTATACATTGCTAAATGGACTGTGAAATGGCTCATCATGCCGTTCTGGTGAATGAAGACATCTGAAACATATAGTTTGGTACCTGGCTGCCAAAACTGGAACTAGGGAAGCATTAGGGTTTCAGAAAGTCCTGAATTATTTTTAAATATTTTTTAAATATCCATTCTTTATCATGCATTCAGAGAATCGGTATTTTTTATAACAGTTGGACAGAGAATTACTAATATACTTCTGCTTTGCTTGTACAGAGCAAGACATGGCAACTTTGAAACCCCCACAACAATAAATTATAATGTAAAGTTTAAACCATGCAACTCAGTTTGGATACATCCATGGAGAAACCAATTATGATAACCATAAAATTCCATGTCATTGCATGTTAAACGGTACTTAATCTACTGTTAAATCTTTCTATATCTCTGTCATGGTTTAAGCCCAGCCGGTTACTCAGAACCATGCAGCCCCTCACTCACTCCCTGCCTTTCCCCCCCGCCCCAGTCCCAGTGGGATGGGGAGGAGAATTGAAAGAATGTAAATCCCGCAGGCTGAGATAACAGCAGTCCAGTTACTAAGGTATAATACAAACCACTACTGCTACTACCAATAATAATAATAATAAGGGAAATAACAAGGGGAGAGGATACAATTGCTCACCACCTGCTGACTGATACAAGTCCGATCCGAGCAGCAATTTGGGCCTTCGAGGTAACTCCCCCCAGTTCATATACTGGGCATGACGTGCTGTGGTATGGAACACCCTTTTGGCCAGTTTGGGTCAGGTGTCCTGTCTCTGCTTCCTCCCGGCTTCCCCTCCTGCCTGGCAGAGCATGAGACTGAGAAAGTCCTTGGGAGGCGTAAATATTACTGAGCAACAACTAAAACCATCGGTGTTATCAGCGTTGTTCCCAGGCTGAAAGTCAAAACCACAGCACTGCACCAGCTACTAAGAAAGAGAAAAAATGACTGCTGTAGCTGAACCCAGGACACTAACTCCTCTGTAATTCAGAACTACCCATCACAACCAGATGTTAGCAAAACATAGTTAAAATTCAAACTGAAGGCCAATTGCTAGGCCCTTTTTTCATGCTATATGAATTACAAATAACTGCTTCTTTAGTTATGCTGTGCAAGGATACGTCATGATGCGATACATGTCCACACATAGATCAAGTACATACAGGAAGTTAGAAGCTTTCATTATTCAGTTCAATCAAAATTGATTAAAATTAGAGTTAAGGGGTATCAAGAATTAATTTTATTATCAGTTTTCCCACTGAAGTATCAGGAAGAAAACATACAAGTATTTCACATATGATTCTTTCTTCAAGCAAATAAACTTTGACGCCTATATTTAAATTGGAAAGTTTTAGTGTCTGAGAAGAATGAAGACAAAAAGATGGGGGAAAAAAAAAGAAATACAACTGTTGAAGATAAAATGAATAAATTATCTGTAGGTGTTCTTTTAAAAATAAGTAAATGCCAGCAACCTCCCCTTTCAGCCTGCCAACTAAATTATATTTGTAATAAACTGTTCATTCTGGGCATACATCCATATAACTTCCTCTCATGTCTGTTTGTCAACCCACCAACACATTTATAACACAACCATAGGAAAGGTCTCCACCCTATGCCATCTCTGATCACTGCTGAAGTCATATGTCTTCTTCATTATTATTACTTCTTTCCAGCACCTACCGCAGAAGATTTTTGTATTAAGAAATACCAACCACACACAACCCAGAAAGACAACACCTTTAAAATTACAAGTCTGTCCCATAATATGACTTAAGTGCCTCTATCTTTAGTGACGTACTTAGCTACTTCTCGTATCTGAATTCTTATTCGTCAGAAAGGATCGAACTAGTCAAGATAATGTGTGTGTTTGCTGCCTATAACTTCACGATTTCATGTTCTCTTACATCATTCCCAGACAATTCTCTACCTTTTTTTGGACTTCAAGAAGTGGGAGGCTTCTGTCTTCTTACTCTTCTTCATTTATTACCAATTGGAAAAAAGGAAATAATAAAGTCAATTATTATGAGAGGAGATAGCAATTTCATTAGCACAGCATTTTTCATGTAATGTGATGTCCCAAGGCACTTGAAAACAATATATTGTAAAAGGACGGGGTTATTTTTAGTGTAATTTTTAACTGTTGTCACTGACTTTAGCAACTTCCTTTCCTTATGCCCACTTGACTTGAAGTATAGATCATGCATAACTCTCTGCAATTAACAAGTCAGAGAAAGAAGATAGAAAGAGCAGCAG
This sequence comes from Nestor notabilis, assembly GCF_000696875.1. Classification (NCBI taxonomy): domain Eukaryota; kingdom Metazoa; phylum Chordata; class Aves; order Psittaciformes; family Psittacidae; genus Nestor; species Nestor notabilis. Next base: position 26,307 of record NW_009940412.1, on the reverse strand, counting down.
TTTTTAATTCATTAGCTTTTCACCTTTGGAGACCTGTGCTTAATGCTTACTTCATGTCTGTCTGCCCCAGGCTTATGTTGATATATCTGTTTCTATTTCTGAGCCCATATCATCACTAATGCAATACTCTAGTCATACAAAGTTAAAAAAAAGGGTTCTGTGAGAACAGAGAATAATGATTATCTGGTTTTCTTATGTATGAATGTGTATTCCAGGAGCTAGAAGACAAAAGCAAGATATTTCACTTCTCACTGAACATAATTTTGAGTGTTATTCCCCTTTATATCTATTTTAATCTCCCCTTATTTGGGAGGAAGTAATTGGGAAATTATAAGTGGTATTGTATACTGGCTCTCTCTTGCTGAACTGACTCTTCTCATTTGTCAATATAGGCTAGTCGTTATGCTAGCTGTGAGATCATTCTGTAGTGAGTTTCTCTCTAAATTAGCTCTGAACGATATAAAGTTCTTATCACACCAATACGTTCTCGGTCATACTCAATTTCTACACCTATAGCATTGCCAGCATTTACTACTCTTTCTAAGCTGGGGGCTCCCACATGTCTCATTAGGAAATTCCAGGAGATAGTGTGGACTATGTCCTGGACACTATATTGCTGCGATCCAGACCCAATGCTTATTCTATTTGCCCTAAGTTGAAAAGGCGCATCCAGAGACCCTGGAGTGTACGACTTACATTCTGCAAAGTAGTTCTGTACCAAGTCAGTAAACTAATGGAAAATATTACATATATGGATAACCCAGCTATCTTAAATGATCTCCTGTGGCCCTTTTCAGTCCTGCCTATGTGGTTCTAAGCAAATGTGGACCCAATAATTTTGCAACATTCTTTTAAAAAGGTAAAAAAACAGCTCAATCTTTCTTTTCCATACCTTCATAATTTCACAGTCATTAACAGGTCTTAATTCCAGTGCCTTTTGAAGGACTACCCTTATTTTACAAAACAGAAACTGAGACAACGGGGACTGGTCTGTACCATAGTGACCCACACACCCCCCAGCTGTGAAAGGCTGCAAAAACTTTTATGTAGGTGAAAACTATTAGACTCTAGGTCTTCGTATTGTCTGATGTAGAAAGGTGCTGCTGCCTGATGTTGCTGTGGTAAAACATGAATTCACATGTATCATCATAACCCTGGGGCTACTCCGAGCACATTTACTGTGTTGACTTTATGCACTGCTTTTAGGTTCTACATTCAGCGAACCTGATACCTTGCTCCATAACAAGAGTGGAAATATGACTCTCAGACCAAAACTCATTCTAAACCTTTCTTGCATATTTTTTAAATGTTTTCACTGTCTCAGGTATTTTCAAGAAGTATCACGGTTTTTTCAAAGTACAACTGTTCTCCATATTCTCTCATGAGCTGTTTTTAAAAACAGCTGTAAAAGACACTCCACACTTAAACAGCAATGGAACTACCTTCTGCTATAGATGGCCATCCAGGACAGTACTCACAGGGGTGCTTTTCAAAACATTACCTCACTTGGCAAATGCGTAGACTTAGCATTCAAACATGATATTGTTTCAGGTAGCTCGCAGGGATAGCTTTCCATGTGTTTCAGGTTTTAGTCACTACCTAAATCTTCAAATCCAATTTAACCAGCTCTGTAATTCCGCTTAGTCCTATCTCAGGAACTTTATATTCCTTCCCTTCACCTAGTGCTTATGCAACAATTCAGTTACTGAATTTCCTCATCCAAAAAGTGCACTTGATTTCCTGTAATTCTTATTCTGTTTGATTTTTTTTTCTGTTTTACCAAAGTAACACATATCATTAGAGCTGACTGAGCTACAATCAGGAAAAACAGCTAGTGTTGTGTACATGAGACAGCTAGAAAAGACAATAAAAAGACAAAAAATTTAAAAAAAGTAAAAACAAAAAAAAAAGAAAAGAAGAAGAAGAAAAGGAAAAGAAGGTTCAAAAAGACACACTAAAAATGGAAAGAAATAAAAGGAGGCATTTTTGGTCATGAGTCATTTTCAGGGAAAGAAGAGAAGGAAGGATAAAAAGAAGAAAAAGAAACAAACCAAAGCTCAACCAAAGAAAACAAGAACTGGAGATACAATGCAAATTCAAAGATGAAAGAAAAAATAGGAATGAAAAAAAAAGCATATTTGGAGAAAATAGAGTCAAGTGGTCTAAAGACGAAACATAAAAGGGTTCAGAAGGTAAAACAACAATTAGTAGAACAAAAGGGTATGAAGAAAGTTTTAAGAGAAGAGGGTGATAATGGAAGCAACTTTAAAGGATATTAAAATAGAGATGTGATGAAAGTATGCATTAGACAATGGAGACAGTTAAAAATTGTAGAGTGAAGAAAATCAGTGATGGACAAAAAAAGAAAACCTCGTATATTAACATCTGTTAATATCTTCTTACAGAAATTATTTTTTCTCTTCTTAAACTCTTTGACTTTTCTCCAGATGATCAAGCTTTTTGCCATCTTTATTGTTTTCTTAAAATCCTTGTCTTTGACCTCCCATTTTTCAAGTCTTGAAACTGAAGTAAAAACAAACCTTTGATATCAGATGATGCAAACTTTACCCCGTATTCTAACAGATCTTCTTTTTCTGCATGGGTAAATCACCTCATGATATGTTTGCTTTAAGATCTATCCATCACATTCATACTTGAATTTTGTGATCACATAAATATCGGTGTCCACCACTCAGATTTTGTTGCAAAGCCAAACACTAAGGAATGTAGACTTTAAGCGGACTTTTTTTTTCTTTGAAAGCACAGAAATATTCTACACATATAAATACAGTGTGACTAGCTGTGACAAGTGAAGGACAATCTCAAGCATAAAGTTGTCAATCTATCCACGTACTTTTCTGCTTTTTCATTAGAGGTCTATCCTCTACAGTGTATGTAAGTTCCCCTCCCTATTACATTAATCACTTTTTACAGTATGCATATGTATTAACTCCGTGTATATAATTTTGCTCACATTTTATACTGTAATGTAATGAGTTAGCGGACTTTTACTGGAGATTTTGGTATTGTTTATGCCAAAGTAGAACAAACTAGAAGACTCCCTGGCCCTAGAAATAAGGACTTTGATTCTTGGAAGCTTAGAGCTGTCCACGAAGGAGAAAGGATATCCTTGAACAACGGATAACAGCAGCATCCTAGCCCCTTTAACACACCTTTGAAACCCTACCAGTGTCATATAACATAAATAAGTCACTACAGTAAGACCAATCCCAGGGATATCTGGATGAAAAGATATATAGTTGCTTTGCAATGTTTCACTATGATTACTAATTAGTAATGTGGGTGTAAGTGATTAGTCAAATCATGTTGAACCTGAACATTTGAAAGTATAAAAATGTGTGTAAAGCCACATTCAGGGTGCCCCAATATGAATATACACCTCACTTGCATGAATAAATACTTTCCCTTGTAATTCTACACTTTGCATTATACCCTCTTGCCTCGGTTGGCAAGGCCAGTTGTGAATTTTCATAAAAACAGCTCAGCACCAACTGTGACATTCATATACAGGACCACAGATTCTACACTCCGTGTGAGAAATAGGATCCCAAATAATTCTGATTTTCATAACTACCAAGACACAATCACAACTTTTCCATGCAGACATTTTAGATACAGAAAATTAGCAAAAGGATGTGCATTGTGCATAGAAAAAAAAAATATCTGCTTTACTAACTCTGTAAATTGTCTCCTTTTCTTTTTCTTTTTTTCTTTCCTTTTCTCTTTTCTTTTCTTTTTTCTCTTTTCTTTTTTTTTTCCCTTCCCTTCCCTTCCCTTCCCTTTCCTACCCCTCCCTTCCCTTCCCTTCCCTTCCCTTCCCTTCTTTCTCTCCCCTTCCCTTCCCTTCCCTTCCCTTCCCTTCCCTTCCCCTTTCCCTTCCCTTCCTTTCCATTTCCTGCCCTTCCCTTCTCTCCCCTTCCTTTCCATTCCCTCCCCTCCCCTCTCATCCCTTTCCCTTCCCCTTTCCCTTCCCCTTTCCCTTTCCCTTTCCTGTTCCCATTCCCATTCCCTTTACCATTTCCTTTCCTGTTCCCATTCTTGTTCGTGTTCCCTTTCCCTTTCTTTTTACTTTTCCTCTCCTTTCCTTTTCCTTTCCCAGCTACTTCTGGGAGCCCCAGAGGGCATATAAGGCAGAAACCGAACAGAATCTGAGAATATTGCTGTCTTAATCATTAAAGCAAGCAATTAGTTAAATACATATAGAATGAGCAGATAATAAAATGTTTGAATACAGACTTGAGGATACAGTTCAAATGGTGGTGCCAGGCAAAACAGAAACAAGACAGAGAGAATAATCCTTCCTTTCCACTTGCTCCTACCTCAGCCCCTGGCCCTGTAAGGGCCGAAAAAACCCCAAACAAAACACCAAAAATCAAAAAACAAGTAAACAAGAAAAAATAAAGGCAAAATAACCCAAACAACAATGATTCCTTTAGCTTTATCCTGCTCTATACCTAATTTTTGTGTTCCCCACCAGAACACAGAGATTTTTATTCTGGGAATCATCATTGCTTCTACATCTGAGGGGCCCTTCACACAAGAGAGAGGAAATTGATCTATCTTCAAAGGATTATCATTTCTGTGTTGTATGTCTCAGATGAGATATGAAGAGCTGGGCAACAACATTCTGTAAAATTTCCCTTTTGTTAGTTTATCTCTCATCCAGAAGCAAATTCTGTAGATACCAGATAATCATCTTAACAAAGGCATACCATGTGTCTCCTATACTAATATGAAGAAGAGAGCTTCAGTGATAGAATGTGAGATGTTTACCTCTGCAAGCATTACATTACATCTCACAGAGGAATCGGAGCAGGGAGTCAGGGAGGAAAACACATCTCTGTGGAATGATTTGGACTGAAGCAGCTCTGCAAATAAAGCGAAGAGTCAACTTCAGAATTAATCTCTCTTCAATGGATCACTGAAAATCCCTGTATAAATAGTTCTGATATTCAAGTTCCTGTTGAAAGTAATAGTTGAGCAAATTCTAAACAAATAAAAGGCTGCAGAGCAGGAAGGCGTTATTAGCTTTTTTTCCTCCCCCTTTCAGCAAATGCAGGTAGTCTTTCTGCTGATGTACACTTAACAGAAGTAAGAATCCTAAGGACTACAGAAATGACAAAAGGTTGTCCTATTCTTAAATGCACCACTTAATAATGCTATAAAAAGAAAATAAACTACACAGCCAGGATTCCCTGCTGCAGTTTATGCTACCTGTTAAAGACTTTCATGAAAAAACTGATCTGGAAAATAAATAAGCAAGGGCTTGAAGTCAATCACCAAAATGTAAATGAATTAATTTCTCTCTCCTTAGAGTTCTTAATAAAAAACAATAGCAAAGGCTGATACCTTGCCACATATTCACCATGGGGATCTCATTTTACAGAAATTGAAGGAGCTTAATTTTGAATTTATGGGAACATTCCCCTTCTTTACATACTCTTTTCATTTTACTCTTGCTTGTTCATGTCACTTTGTTTTGTTACTTAGTGTTGTCCCTTGTCACAAGGGCCACAATGAGGCTATATCACTATTGTTCATCATTACATTAGCACAAGATGTACTTAACCTTTTCTTCATGCTTTTTCCTTTCCCTCCTTGTGAAGGCAGAGCCAGAAGCAGTAACAAAATGATCCATAGGATAATTGACATTGCTCTGTCTATCCACAGTGTCATAAATGAATCAAATTAGGAGATTAAAGCAGAGCTAAAGGTAAAGGAGAAAAAAACCCCAAACCAATTCAATGCAATAGCAATAATCTCCTTGATAGAAAATATGTCATGTTTTGTAATATTTTGCAAAGTATTTTGAAGGTCATATAACTTAGCACAATGGTTGCATATTTAAAGAGAAAATTAGGAATTCAAATGATGGACCACTTGCAGGTTTGAGGCTGAATTAAAAGGACAGATATTGAAGAAATATATCTGTTGAGAAAAAGCAACAACTCCTCACTGAGGTTTTTATTTTTCCTCTTCAGTTGAAACATTCTAACGTACTTTAAAAGAATTTTCTCTCATTTCCAAAGACATCTGAGCTTTCTATGCCACTCAGATTCAGAAACAGAAGTGCTTCTTGAATCATTTCTGCTTCATGCTATAAAAGGTTATAAAACTAACAAGAAAAAAAAAATCTATTACTGTTTTCAGCACATATTTGCACCATGTGGGCATGATTTCTATCTTACATCTTTGTAAATAGGGAATAATACAAGAAGGTTAATGATGTTAAACTGGAATAAAACTGTTCTGGGCAAGAAAAGAACAATGCTGAAAACATTAGACAATACAGGAAACCACCTGGACTGGAACTCTGAATCTTTCAAGATTCCTCAGTCACAGACGGTGATTTTTACTTCTCACTGGAGCAAGAATTCACTCCAGAGATGACATTTTCTTTTGCTTGGGGAACAGAGGACAATTTTTTCTATTTGACTTCCTCATTGATTATGAAAACAGAGTAAGGATAGCTGCATGTGAAAATGAGAAAACTACCTCAGGATAAAGGTCACAAAAGTCATTGAAAAGTTCATGATCATACATAAGACATGAGAAGTGATACATGCATACTAGCCTCCCAACATACAGAAAAGAGATCATTCTTTTTGAAGAGAGAAGACATTCTGAAAAAGGATCAGTCTCTGAAGGGACAATGAATTTCATCCAGCTGGTGACTGGAATAACACAACCTTTAAAAGCAAAGGCTGGGAGAGAGAGAACATTGATAACCAGAAGTATCAGCAATAGCTCTAATTTGTCTGACCTTCTCTTTTACACAGGGAAGCTGTCTAAAAAATATGGAGGATACACACGCATGCACAAATGAAAGAAAATTGTGTTTTACAGGTATAATGTTTTCCAGGAAGCTGTACACAGACATTTACTACCCTTGGCAAAAAACAGTTTGGAAGAAAACAGAAATACATGCCAGACAGACCTAAGCACACTTTCAAAAGCAGAACACTGAAAAAGCATTTGAGGGTGTCTTGGTTGTGTTGTCATCTTCATAGACTTTCAAAAGCACTAACTTCACCTCTATAGCTCTCCACTACACCTAAGCAGCTTTCCAATAACCTTGTTAGGATCTTTCTTTCTCCTGCCAGTATGTGTAATAACTGGGTGTCTGAAGAGCCTCTGTTAGACATGCAGATGTGATGCAAAACAACCAACATTTGTTTCCTGACCACATATTCTCAAACTATGCTTTGTCTCCAGCAGCAGAGATGACAGAGCTGAAAACGAGCCAAAAATTTGTGATCTCTTCCTTCATGGTGGCCATTGGCATAAAGAAAGAACTAGATTTACATTTTGCTGCATAAACCAAATAGTTTCAACAGATATTTCTAAAACTTCATGGTTTGGGAACATTAATTAGTGACTATCTCCATTTTTCAGCTGCAACTTTGTGGAAAAGACTAAGAAAATTATGTTACTGGAATATTATAAGCTATTATTGCTAACCCATTCTCCTCACTTCATGCTGTCATTTGACTTGCTACCACCAAAAAAATGAGATGTGCTTGGAGGTCCTCCAGGACTAAAGACTGTAAAGTGGAAACAATCACACTATTATTTTAATTAGTACAATAGAAAGACTTTGAAGGCAAATATTTTAACATAAAATCATTTCTGTCTGCAGACTTGCTAAGCAGGAAATGGAAGTTAAACAAAGTGCTCTGAATAGATGTAAAATTATGTTGATGAAGCAAATTATTTCAGTGACCTTTTTTGTATTTCAGAAAAGTGCAGTTACTTTCTAACTCAAGATATATGGACAGGTATTTGAGAATCAGGTGCCTTCATCCTATTGACAAACAGCAAAAGAAGCAAGTGCAAAAGCAAATAATTGAGTTAACATTTATTTCATTTTCATTTTAAAAACTCTGCAAAATCAAATGAAGCCTAGAATCATGATATAAACAACCCAGAGAATATCTTTTGCTGCGACAAATCAGCATAATTCCCTTGAAGTCAACAGATGTACACCAATTGAGAATCTGTTGTACTGTATGCTGTCAAGTGCAATTGGGTGAGAACTTTGATGTCGCAGTGACGTGAAGAATTAATAAAACCCAAGTTGCAAGACATGTTAATTTGTATTTATTTTTATCCTTGAGAAAACATGTATTGTCTTTGATAATAATTTGCTTAAGCAAGACAGATAATAGAATCTTTAATAAGTTTTTTTCTTTTAATGTGTTAACCCATGAAATCTATCATTATTAGCATGAGCAAGCCATGAACTTTGCAAATATTTTTTTTATGGTTAACATAGGTCCAAAGGGAATATGGCTTTAAACTTGTCTGAATACCTTTTGAAAGCAAAAGATCCTCAAAGAGATTTGTTCTTCCTGCTATAGACAACTGTTTTTCCCAAATATTTCAATAAGTAGCCAGATGTTCCAGGTCTTTTGATATGTCAGAGACTAGAAATCAAGCTCTTCTAACTCTGCTTCATGCTTCAAATATTATTTTTTCATGGCTTTATTTATATCTTCCTGTATATGAATTCATTAGTATATCTCAAAATTTGTCACTTTTACCTTTACAAATGCTACAAAATATTTAAGATTTCACAGGGTATGTCTATACAGTACCTTTCCTCTGAGCGTCAACTCTGTTTAGAATTCAGTACAGTTTAATTTAGCTGCAGGTAATAGGATAATCAGTCCTTGCTGTGCACCAAACTACACTAGCAAAATTGCTATTGCTTTCTGAGTCAACTAGTTTACTTTTGGTCCACTTGTTTTTACATTTCACTGCAGCATAACTCTAATGTAGATACACTTCAGAATATAGAATGGAGGCAGTGCAAAATTAACTGGGTTGTTTTCCTTTCAAGTATAATTGAACTGTTCTAATACACAGAAAGCAAAAGGTTTTCCATTACATTAAAAATAAATAAATAAAAAGCAAGGAAAAACAACCAAGAGAGAGACAGTGAAAGAAAGCAGAGTTATGATACCATTTATTAACAGAAGTTACAAAAAGCCCCTCAAGAACTTACTGATTGGCTGTCAGACCAGAATCTTCTCTTTAAACAGGCATATCAGAAGCTGCAGGAACTCTTTCATGTGCAAACATGAAGTCCTCAATACTAGATTCCTCTTTGTCCGCAGTAGGTAGAGAATTGCATCAGAATTCAACCATCATACACATAGTTGAAGTCTGGATATTCTTATAACAAAAACAAACACATATAGGAAATACCTCTTATCTTTTTATCAGGTTATCAGGTTTTAAATGTCATTGATTCATGTGCCAATGAATTCCAGCGATTAGTATAAGCACCAAGTTCAATGTAATTAAAAGTGGCAAATTAAAAAACATTCTAGAAATTGTGTGGTTTCTGTACGTAATTTTAAATGTTCCTCTTTTTAATTGAACTTCCACTTGCCCTTCCATTAAAAGCTGCAACTATGGAGACAGAGCTGGTGAATTTTGTATAGAAAGAGAAATCTAGCAATACCCAGAGAACAAATATATAAAATCTGTTAGAACTGACTATTCCATCCTGATTTAAGACTCATTTTATAGCGGTTCCACTGTTTCAAAGTTATTTACTTTAATATAATTGAGGTCAGACTCTTTTTGTATTGTAATATAACAGATCTTTGAAATTTAGTGGTTGGACCATTCTCTTTGTGGTGAAACCTGTTAGAAAAACAACTAACAGATTCAACAATCATCTCCCAATTTTATGCTTGCAACTTTCAAAAAAACTTCCCTAGGGCAACATCCTGGGCATATTGAGTTCAGTGGTACCAGACTGGACCCTTCCTTTCCTCTGACCCTGCCAGTAACTTGATAAAACCAGACTTATTAAATGTTATTTACAAGAATAGGTACTGACAATTTTCACATGTAATTACTGGACTTAGTTTTAAGAAATGATTCAGGCAAGTTTGGTTTAGAGGACGGTGTTAGTTTTATTACCATGTGATGTATCACATTTGATGGGGTTCTATTCTCTATACATCATTTTTGCATTATGTCTTTGTCCAGAATCATGAAAATATGTGACAAGTGATCATAAGACCTTAGATCCTCATCCCATCTGACATATGGTACTATCACCTGCAGATAATTCAATTGTAAACAAAACCTCACTGTTAACAACTCTAGGAAAAAAGATTAACAATTCATGATGTCAAGGCAAGCCTATTTCATTTTGTCCAGCAAATAGAAGGATTGAGGTTGCATGAATCATCTTTTATGACTTCCCAGAGCTGAAAAGATGAAGGAAGACTTTCTGACTGCTCAAATCAAGGAAGAGCATATAAACAAACAGAGAATAAATTGATCTTGTGAAGCTGATATGCAGTCTCGGCACTTTGCATCAGTCTATAGTACTAACTGTTTTGGAAATAGTGCCTTCTTCAGTTCTAATTCTTTTGGTCAATAACTCTTTTGGAAAGTATGGAGGAGATGAACACTAGAGACAAAATGAAGAGGATGAGTCCTCAAATATTGGTTTGAAATGGATACATTTAATACAAACCTATTTAACTTGCTAGGGGTGAGTCTTGGGAAAAAAAAAAAGACAGAAAAAATCAAATCCTGATGTACATCTAGTGTAATAAAGTGATGTACAACTGAATTTGAAGAGACTTTGGAAGAACACTGATAAGAATTTACAGGTATTGATCATAGAGATGAATGGGATAAAAACAATGCTCTTATGAAAGTATCTATAAATTTTAATTATTTAGTTGCTTAAGAAAACTTGTAATAAAGTGTTTTCAGATAAATGGGCTTTTCTGCTTCTTATAATGTTATGCAAGAGAAATAAATGGCCTGGAAGATTAATAACAGTGCATAGGAGGGAACTGGAACAAAACCTAGGTTATCATGTAGCAAGTTTTCAAGCAGCTTACAAAAGTACCAAGACAACTAAAATTATAATAGATCACCTCAAAGATGTCAACCCTTGTCCAGAAGTGTACTGCACAGTGAGTCAAGAAAATATCATGCACAGTCATTGTCTGTGACCTGGCGCATTCTGGAGCAGAAGTACCCAGATGAAAAAGGTTTAGTCCAGAGAGGAGGAAATGGAAGAACAAGGAACAATGACAGACAAGATGGAAGGTGTAAAGACAAGAAAGAAATGGGAATGTCATACTGCAAAACCAAAACTGTCCCCATTTATCCATGGCCGTTACTTCTCAGAAAATCAGAAAAAGGGTAAGGCTTTACTGATTTCTCCTAAAGGGAAAAACAGGTGCCTGAGAAGTCTTCGCTGATATTTTCCCTAAGGGTTTTATCTTTGCCATAAACCTTCTACATAATCAATAGTGAGTAGGACCCTTTTCTGCTCACTTCCTTTTGTTCACTGCTAATCATTTCTTGGATTTAGGTTTTAATTTCCTTTTAGCATCAATAACTAAAAGTTTTCAAATAAAGAACTAAAATCCTGCAAATACAATTAGCTAACCTACACTGCTTCAGCTAAGACACGTATGTCCTGTGTCAAGTTTTTCTAAGTTCTAGAAGAATATGGGTAACCAGCAGAATATATTTAATGTCTATATTTCCTGTAAAATACCGTCAAGTATTTGTTAATATATCCTGACAGCTCCTGCACAAAAATTATACAAATCTACAGATCAATGTGTCAGGTTGCAATTTTACTTTTTTTTTATCCTCAGAAATAAATGAGAAAAAGTAGTTTAATGATCCCTATCTTTTGCTGCTTGACCAAAATTGTGCACTAATGAAGGTTGATATTATGAATCTTCTTAAGGTTAGGAAAACACAAGAAATAGATCATCTAAAAGGAGCAGTTAAGATTTTAACAGAAAAGCAAACCAGGCAGAGAATGAGCTAATTGCTGACCTCAGATGGAAAATATAGTTATTCTTAGCCCTGTGTAGTACATGAGGTCAGATAGGCTATCTCATCATCTTAAATAAACTGCTCAGAGGCTGCTTTGCCAGGATATCAGCAGCTCCTCTCTATTCTTACCAGACTAAAAAAAAATCTGTAATTGCAAGTTACAAAATTCTATCCTGGTCTTTGATCCAGATATTCATCATCAGTCTAGGATTACTGCAGCATTTAGAATACATCTAAAAGAAACAGCAACTTATGCTCATAATTTAATCCATTTATTTTCTTCCTCACATAAATACTACACAAATCAGCAGGTAGTCACTTTTAAATCAGTTCAATTTCAAACACTATCACTGCATCTCTACCGTTGAAAGGAAAAATAAAACTGTCAGAAAAATCAGAGCCTAAATATAAACATATTCCTGAATGCTTAAGCCCTTGAAATGAGACAGCCTTCTAGATTTATGTTATGTGTCCTTTATCTCTGTTGAAATGTTGCCTAATACAGCCAGTCTTAGGAATTTCTCTTTACGTGACAAAATCACTCATTGTTGCTAATGCCATTTTAAAATTATTCTTACTGTTTATATAAAGGAGCACTATTATGTTTATACATGGCTTTAGATTGTTTCATTCCAAACTTACTATATTTTCTTCCCTATTGTAAAGTAGATATCAGGCTCCTGAGTAGTTAGCACTGACATGTTTTACCACTTAGCCACTTAGAAAATTAGCAAGCCCACCCGAAGCCCCTCCTACTTAAGCTAATTTTAACAGGAAAATCAGGAAGGGGTTAGTTTTGGTGGTTTGTTTGGTTTTTTTTTTCATATCAACACACTAAATTGAGCAACTACCCACTAAACCTTCTTATCCACTGAAGAGGTGAGCAGTAAGTCACTAGCTGATAACAAAACTTGTTATTCTGTAGAGGAAACACAACAGTGATGTGCTAGCATTACAACTTCCCAGACAGGCTAGCTATGCTTTATCCTACTGTATGTTCCAGCTGTATATCAAAACACTTTTCTCTATGGAAATAATGTCTAACACCTAAGTTTTCTTCCAGCTTCAGTTATGTCTTGTTCTCTCCTGAGAATATGCGAGCATCTGATGCCCATGGCTGATACTAAATTGCACAATGTTACCTTGCAAAAACAACAAAAAGAACACAATGGAATCTGAGGAAGGTTTATGGCCAGAGCTTTGGAAAATTTTGGTCAGCATGCCTCAATGTATAATAAAGGATGAGAATGAAGAGAGAACCTCTAAAAATCTCAAATTTGAGTTAATTTTTAATAAAAATCTTTCTTCCTCTACTTGCTACTTTTTCGAATAGCTGCTTTTCCACAGTCCTTTTCAACAGAAATTCACTTGTCATACCTTTTACTTTTTAAGGAAAAGAGAAACACAAAGAAAATACACTATCCAAGAAGACTTTTGTTTTGCATCTACAAGTTTTTAGTCTTTCTGAATCCCAGCAAGAAAGACACTGTCAAGCAATATTTTATTAATCTCCAAGGAAAAATGATAGCATGTTATAAACATTTACATCTCTTCTGATGTTGGGAACCCTGAGATGTTAGTGTTGGATGGACCTCTGGTAAGGACACAGCATGCTGCACAGATTTGCTATCCCTGATGAGGTTTGCCAGCATCATATTTGAGTTTTTATAGAATTTTCTTAGAACTAATCAACTCTATTCGCGTTTGTACTGCTGGGTGAATCATGTTTTTATGAAAACATTTTGTTTCACTTAATGATAAAGACATGCCACTGGTATTACCAGCAGGGACAACTGGGTGCTGCCTGCAGAGTCTTCCGTTGTGATTAGCCAGCTAAGCATATCTCGCACCAAGAGATGTACGCAGCATAGTGCAGACACCAAGGCCAAGTAATGTGTCCAGTACAGCATGGCACAGTAAGTAATGTGTACACTACCAGCTTCATCTATTCTAAACTAAATACCAACTAAACAAGACCCCGAATTCTAGCAAGACATTTCAATAGATGGTATTTGGTGGATTTCCAAATGAAATTGAAATTTCCAAATGAAAATGAAATTGAAAAACTTCTCAATCCTTGTCTTGCAGTCCACACTTTGTTTATTGGTCATGGCTATTATGACCCTTTCTGCTAGTTCTGTAATACTAGATCCATGTCATATTTTCTTTAAGCAGTAGTGCCATTTAATTTAAAATAGTTTACTGGATGAATCAAGGAAAATGTGGAGTAGACATACATCTGGATTGCCGAATTTCAGATGAGCTATAATGGAGAAATGCATATTAGAATAAAATGGCTATAAATCAAAAGCTATTTAATTTTACCTGGTTATGTAAAAGGCAGACCTGTTTGAATCCATAATTCAGCTGTCATAATCTCTTAGAGATATCATTGACCTTCCTTGGAAACTTCTGTCACCTCGAGAAGAATAGTTCTGAAGAAACCACATTAAATCATACTGTTACTGACAGCCAGTTACTTGAAGATAACGTAGCCCACTTTAATAACTACTTAACAATGAATTGTACTTTTCTATATTCTTATTCTTCATATCTTAATGTCACAAAACTGGCATCTCTGTGCAATATATGTGTACAAAAATCAATGTGAAAATGCATGCCCCACCATGTTTCACTGAGTGTAATGCCCCAAGAGAACTATTAAGATTCTCTTATGAAGCTTCAGATATGTATTTTCAATCAGAAGTGAACTGGAGGAACTAATGCTACCGAGGAACATTAGAATAACTCAGATCTGTATTTTTTTACTGGCACATCTTTGGAAATATTTAGGGATATAAATTTCCTTTTGAAATTATAATTGCTAATAAATTATGAAAAATCACCTAGCTACCACTCTAAAATGTATTATTCTTATGAAGTGGTGAGTTTTAGCATGGAATTAGAATGAAGAGCAGCACCGGTTCTAAACAGCCAACAGGTATCAACACAAGTGGAAAAGCAATACCAAAAATTTTGCTAATAAAAAGGCTCATAGCCCCTCTTTGGACATTTAGAACACCTGCCTATCTACTTATTGTCTCATTGATGATATCTGACTGTGAATGGAGGCAAACAGCAATACCATAGGAAATCAGAATATATATCTCCTCCTTTTCTCACTCAGAAAACATTATGTTGAGTTCTGCAGGTGCATAAGAAACAGACCATGTATAAAGAGTTACCTCCAACATCTGAAATTGTATTTTATAGCTACCATCAGAATCACAGCTGCCAGAATTTTTCATGATAGGGGATGGAAAACATACACACAGCTTTTTATACTTATAGAGATTAATCTCCTTTCTAGAGCTAGCTTTCATTGCTCTTCACTAAACCATGATTGGTTTTCCCCATTAATTGAGAAATTTCTATTTTGTTTTGCCAATTATAATGAAATAAGGGAATCAAGTAGTGCATTTATGATGCATTTCAATTTGTCTACATTTTTTATCATCGATTACAGATACTCAGTCTCCCATACTTTTTTATGAACAGAAGAAAGTCAAAATATTCTGGGAAAATCACATGAAATTCCTGTTTATTTATTAAGATTTCTAAGAAAAACAAATATATAGCTACTTGCTTTGAATATCATTTAGAGTCCATGAATCATTCTGGGAAATGACAAGCAGAAATTCTTACAAAATTAGGCCACTTTCATCTTTTTTTTTTTCTTTTTCCAAAAATATCCAAAGCAGGACATGGTGTAGAAACAAAAGTATTGTATACATTGCATGACAAATGAAAGTTTTGTTTTAACAATGTTCTATGACTGTGCTGTGACTACTTTTTCTGACCTTGAAGACATGGATTTTAATACATTTAGGCTGGTTAGCTGCAGATGATTTGGATTCTAGTTAAATCTCTTCGCATGTAATTTCTCAGATTTCCCTTGCATATTTTTTGGAAAGCTGTTCTGTCAACGCTAGCACTTCCTGAAATAATCTTTTGCTGGCTGAAGCTGGCTTCAACAAATGATGCAAAGTATAAGAAAAGGTCAAAAATAACTGACTTTTACCCTGCTGATTAAACAGCTTTATATAGAAGTGAGAATGATTGAACCAATGTGATTGCTGAAGCTGCAGAGGGAAAAATGGAAGACCATTAAAAGTAAGCTATGGAAAATGTGGAGTGAAAAAAGTAAATGCCAGTCATATGGTGGCTATGTGAGATTTTCTTCCAAAACAAGATTTTAATTGATTTTAAAAATGCTTTGAAAAGCTTCTCTGTTCCTCTCTAATTCATTTTTTGTAAAGTTCAAGTAAAGGGTGAATTAAATTTTGTCTTTAGTACCATTCATTGTAGTTAAATAAGCATCATTCACCACAGTAGCTTTGTAGTGTACTTGATGCTCTGAAAATAAATAAAAACAAAGGAGAAAACCTTCAAAATGCAAACATTTTTAGTCCTTTGTCATTTGAAAGATGGCATCAAAGGAATTTCTATAAAAGAAAAGGTAAAGTGATTTAGGCAAAAATTGTTTGATGAATACTTTTTCACATTTATCTAACACTTTCCACACATACAGACTGTCTTGCACATAGTATAACATACAACCTCAAAGAGATATTACCACTTCATAAGAAAATTGTGAAGGTAACGTATTTACTATTCCTCTTCTGAAGATGAAATTTTAGCAAAGAGGTGGACACAAAAAAAGGAAATTAAGAAAAAAGATGTCTTCATATTAATAATTTTAGGCCACTTTTTACTGGCTGACTACATTGACATTTTTAGGCTAAAGTACCTATATAACTAATATTTTCTGAACATGTCAGTATCTACTAGTATGCCCAGGCTTTTGGTATAGTCCAACTCACACCTAGAACCACATAAAGTTTTATCAACAAAAGTACAACCTCAGTACAATTCCACTTTAAGCAACTAGATCTTCATACAGTACCTAGAAAGGTCCTGGCCCTCAGAAAAGGATTTACAAGCATCAGCAACCTGAGCTTCCAATAACATAGATGACAGAGCACACCTATTTATCTTTTTACAGAAATGGCAATGTCTATATCACTTTCTTTTTTTATGCTGCATTTCTTCTCCGTACCATTTTTGTTTCATATTTACAGAGTTATGAGCTCTTCAAGATACATTTCTGTTTTACTTAGAAGTAGCCTCATTTTACAAAAATTCTTGTTTTATAGTAACCAGTGGGAGCAAGTCTTCCTCATTATCTTCTTATATTTTCATTAATGTTTGAAGACTAATCACTACCCACAGACAAAACCGAAAATACTGAAGGATTCCTGTCAACATCTCTTCAGGATAGTCACTTAAATGATTTTCTAATGGCAATTGATTTACATAAGCACAGCATTTTTTTCAACAAGGCTAAAACTACATTGTTTTAATAAAGCTCCATGGTTATTTAAAAGAAGAAAACTTTCTTCTGTGACTTGAAACATGTAGTGTGAGACCTGCAAAAAATCCTGCTTCTTATTTCATTTATGATTTTTTATCTAACCACAGTAAACATAGGACTTCATTTTAGGCTGTGACAAGCTGATTGTCAAGGTTGTTTTAACATATATCAAATCATCTTTTGCACAGTTCAAATCCATGGAAACCTATCTATGGACAATTAAAACAAATAAATAAACAAATATTTTTTAAAAATATTTAGAATGAAGTCCTGTTGGCTTGCTTTTCTCTTGATAGTTTTTTCCTAATAGACTGTAGAAGAGTTTTTCACAGGACAGTCAGTAATTTCTGATGATGTCAAAATGTCCATTGAAAATCCATCTCTTTCAGCAGAAAAGTACTACTTTTCAAAAAATGCATCATAGCCGCGAGCATTCTGCCTGGCACCACTTCTCCAAGTACCTGATAGTGCTTCTTTAAGTGATAGAAGAACCAACAAGGAGAGTGGCTGTGCTGGGCCTTGTTCTTGCCAAAAAGGAGGGGATGGTGGGGAATGTGAAGCTTAAAGGCATTCTTGGGTGCAGTGACCATGAAATGGCGGAGTTCAAGACCCACAAAGCAGTGAGAAGGAAATTCAGCAAACTCTCTACCCTGGACTTCAAGAGAGCAGACTTTGGCCTCTTGAGGCATCTGCTTGCTCAAGTACCATGGGATAAAGCCCTGGAGGGAAGATGGGTCCCAGAAAGCTTGTTGATATTCAAGGATCACCTCCTCTAAGCTCTGGAGTTATGCACCCCAACAAAGAGGAAGTTGGGCAAAAATGCCAGGAGGCCTGTGTGGGTGAACAAAGAGCTCCTGGAAAACTCCAAGACAAGAAAGAAGCCTACAGAGGGTGGAAGCAAGGGCAGGAAGTCTTGGAGGAATACTGAGAAATAGTGAGAGCAGCCAGGGATCAGGTTAAGAAAGCTAAAGCCCTGACAGAACTGAATCTGACCAGGAACATTAAGGGAAACAAGAAAAACTTCTAAAGGTACATTGGGGATAAAAGGAAGACTAAAGAAAATGTGGGGCCCCTCCAGAAAAAACAGGAAACATGGTTACCCAGGACATGGAGATGGCTAAGGTACTCAATTACTTTTTTGCCTTGATCTTCCCTGGCAAGAGCTCCAGCCACATTGCCCCAGTTGCAGAAGGCAAACATGGGGACTAGGAGAATGCAGAACTACCCATGGTAGGAGAACATCAGCTTCAAGACCATCTAAGGAACATCAAGGTATACAAGGCGATGGAACCTGGCAAGATGCATCTGTGAGTCTAGAGGGAACTGGTGGATGAAGTTGCCTAGCCATTGTCTATCATATTTGAGAAGTCACGACAGTCCAGTGAGGTTCCCACTGACTGGAAGAGGGAAATATAACCCCCATTTTTAAAAAGGGAAAAAAGGAAGACCTGGGCAATTACAGACCAGTCAGTCTCACCTCAGTGCCCAGCAAGATCATGGAGCAGATCCTCCTGGAACCGGTGCTAAGGCACATGGAATATTAGGGGGTGACTGGTAACAGCCAACATGGCTTCACTAAGGGCAATTCATGCCTGACAAATTTGGTTTCTCTTTTATGAACTACTGCGGGCACTACAGGGACCCAGTGCCAATATTAATATCCCAGAAATATACCTGCACAAATCTGGCTGCCTCTCAATATGTGTTAGAGATGACCCCTCTAACTACCAGAATAATTCATCTTTGTTCATCCGTAATTACTCTGTACTCTATATTACTGCTGCAGGGTAAAAAGCAGCAGTGATATACCAACAGCCTGTACAGCAGCCATAGACCGGTAAATAAGTTCCTTTCATATATGTCACTGTTTCTTAGAACATACCAAGTATTATTCAACTGATTATCACCCCTCTATCATACTTCTACATGTTTTCCTAATTGGTTAATAATTTCATTTGCACAAGAAAGACACAGTTACTATCACTGTCGAAGTCACATTTTCAATACATCTTACCAAACTATGTATGTGAATGTCCAATGTGCATATTTCTCAATGTGTGCATCCTGTAGTACAAAACTATTTCTGTGGCTGATACGACTCCTGTTTTGATTAGCAGTACTTAGCTTCTCTTAGGCTCAATTAATTCTTCTAATCTAAGAGGTAAAGAAATTATTTTAATCAGTTACAAGCAGCTAACCTTTCACACAATGTAGCTCTTTCCCTTCTGTACCATGAACCCAAAACACAGAATCCATTATGTCATGTAAGATGACAGGTGAGGTAGGCTTCTTGTTCTTCAAGCCTGAAAAGATAATTCAAAGTTTCTTCTCTGCACAGCATTTGTCTCTAACAATCTCTTTATCAGACATTTCAAGATCCTCTGATGCCCAGAATTATCACCAGAATCAGCCAGATTCAGCCTCAAATCACAGATGACTGAGGCAAACCGTATTTCAGTACGTTATTAAGGCAACTCAGAAAAGTTCCATTTTATGATCCGTAGGTAGCTGATTAATTTGTTTGTATCATTGCCTGCTCTGTCCACATAGCACATAGCACACACACATGTATGGGGTGAACTTTTATTCTCTCAATAGAATTTCCCTCCAACATATTGTAGTAATGCCTTTTGTTCATACCACAAACCTTCATCTTTCATCTTGTGAGCTCATTGTAACAGTGATATCAATTTTTTTTTTCCTTCATGCAGAGTCTACACTTTTTTTTGAGATCCTTAGGTTTTCTACCAAACCACCATGTAAGTCGAAATCTAGACCCAACGCATGCAGTTTGCAAAATAGGAAAATCTCTTATTTGTTTTGTTGCCAGATCTATACCCTGCAGTTTTGCTTTGTCACTTCTTTCTCTTCACATCAGTATCAATACACCAAATCCTTTGCTAATTGTTTCTAAGTATAGATATGTCTTGTTATCCACATGAATTTTGAAACACGCATATTCCCAAATATGATTCTTTTTTCTTTTAATTGTGGCTCTTGCTAAAATACAGTTTGTTTCATACAACAATTTCCAAATTTTATTTCTGGAAGTTTTCCTACAATTTATATTCATTTAATAGACTCTCTCTTTTTTTTTTTTTTTTTTATATTCACCATATTTCATATAATGAGCTTCAAAAATATTTTTGTGGCCATCTTACTGTCTCACCTTCATTGTGCTCATATTGAGTAAAACAAATTTCTTCAACCCTGATTTTATTTACTTGATACTATCCACTTTGCAAACAGTTGCTTAAACCAAGGCAGCTATATTACTACCTTACTCTTTTAGTAAGACCCTTTATACTTTTAAAATAATTTTTTCAAGCTTGCAGCCAATACTATGCAACAAATAGTATTTCACATTGTATTTAAAAGTTGTATTCACTCTTTTTGCTCCAACTAAGCAAACACACTGCAATTTGTCTATTCCTGGAAGGGACAAACAGCATGGGATGTCTTTTTTAGGGCAGTCCGTTAAAAGTGCTTGTCACAGGTATTAGTTCTTCAAATCAGCCTAAGAATGAAAAATATTTTCTTCTCATTTTTTTCCTCTTGGAGAATACATTGTTAACCTAAATTTGTTTTAAATATACTATACTCCTAGTATAAGGACTTAAAAACAGGGGGAAAAAAGTGAAAAAGATGCATTTAATTTTTTGTTATGCTTTTATGTAGAAGATATTTAACCAAGTTGGGAAAAAAGCTTCAGGAGGCAGTTGTCACTCCTTTAAAAACAGTAGCTAGTTAGTTTAAATATTATTCTGTCATACCTGAAAGTGCCTGATCATTTCAGATTTCTTTCACACTACTTCAAAGAAAAAAACTAAGAGTTTTAATTGTCCCTCTTCTTGGGCCTGGGATGGCAGACCAGATTAAATAGAATGGAAAAAACCACCCTTACTGCTGTGATTATTTTCAACCTGGTATTTTTTCAGCAAGACATTTTTTAAAGGATTTTATAAACTATTTTCTCTGGGAAATTAAAATCTGGTTACTTTTGTTTATAACTGGAACAACAATAGCAACCATTACAACACTTTTTTATCCCCTTCCTTACACATTCTAAAAATTACATTAGAGGAGATTCCCCATATACTTTTCTTTTTTACTGAAATGAATTTAATTAGATTCTATTGACATTAAAATACAACTGCCTACAAAAATATTTATTCTGATATATTCCTCAGGTAAGGTCCTTTCTTTACAAAATTCTCATAAAGGATTTTTGTGATGAAAAGACAACAGTAGAATATTAAAATCTATTCAGAGATTTTCTTTAATGCTAGTTAATTTAAGGCAGAAATATTTTTTTTATGTTTGCTTGTTTGTTTATTTCACTTGATTGAATTATTTAAATCACATTGCTCCTATTTCCTGTGCATTTAAAACTTCACATCTATATACCTAGCCACACATTTTAGACACCTCATTGTTCTTTCACCACAGAATACTTTTGAATTCTGAAAAGTTGTATTCTTCTTGAATTTGTACAAGAGTCATTTTCTCTCAAGTCTATTATTTTTGACATGTTTATCAGTAGTTTTTTTAAATTACATATGGGTTTAACAGTTCGTAGCACAGTGAAATTCCTTCCTTTCTTTCTTTCCAGAAATTCTGACCCTTCAATCTTTCTTCATTTTTCCTCCTGTTTTGATGGATGGAAAGGCATCTGGATCTGTCAAATGCTAGATCTTTTACAATTTGATCCTGTAAATCAGGTGCACATGAAAATTTCCTTTTCAGTCACTTCAGTTTGTCATTTTTTATTTCAAAATAATTGTGCATGCCACAGTCACCAGTGGGTGTCATTGCCCTCGGCAAACACTTTTGTGTTTGCAAGGGTCAACCCCACACCAGAGGAATCCCTCATTTCATCCAAATAGCTCATCACTGTAATGCCAAAATATGTTGCCTGCTGCTTCCAGAGCTACTAGCATGCCAGTGTGCGAATGTTTGTTCATCAGTCAGCTACTTTTGATTACTCCAGAATATATTTCTGATGCTAAATTTCTAAGTGACTTGATTTACACAAATATACTTAGCCCCAAAGTTCAGTTCACAATTAGGTTAATAACTCAGGTATTTTCATAAGGGAGAATGGCAAAGAAGAATACTCATTCACTGAAAATCAAGTGCCACATACATGTGCAATCACTAATGCTTTTACTGTTTAAACCATATCACACTTAAATCCATTTTTCTCTCAACTATGCATTTGGTATCATGTTTAATTTTATCAGGTATCAGTTTTCAGTTACGCACCCAGCATACACTATCTATCAGGTTCATTAACTCACCTAACATGCTTTCAGTCTGCCACTATCATTAATAGTCTGGTGCTCTTAATAATGCATGCATATGGCAATGTACTCAGAAGGCCTTATCTGCATGTTCCCTAGTCCTTACGTTCTCACATCCTCCTTTCCTCTCCATGACTAATGTATCTCAGACCACAGATACCATGTGCTTTGATTAACCCAGGTTCAGCTACCTGCTGAATTCTTTGCCTCATGTATGCATCACTCAATCATTAATATTGAGAGCAACTCAGCTTTTTCAGATGCACTCTTCACCTGTCAATACTATATAGTAACTGAAGTAAACTTCCTGCTTTTCAAATCTGTCATGCACACAGAATAAACATACTGCCACCTGACAAATGCTGGCATGATTCAAAGACACAGGAGTGTATGTGTCCCCATCCTTTCCTTCTCCCCATCCCCAGACCCCAATTTCACCAGGTCAGCAGCAATTATTAGAAAAGTCAGTCCCTTGACACGTACAGCAGGGGAGCTAATAGGAGAAGCTAGTCTGTCTGACTCCTGTGAATGTAGTCAACTAATAGGATGTCTGCTTCTACCCACAAAAGAGCAGGCATGCAGGGAAGAGCACCTCCTCAAGCTGAGAAAGTTGGGGCTGTTCAGCCTGGAAAAGCTGCATGGAGACCTCATAGCAGCCTTCCAGTATCTGAAGGGGGCCTACAAGGATACCAGAGAGGTACTCTTTCTTCATCAGGGCCTATAGTGATAGGACAAGGGGTGATGGGTTTAAACTAAAACAGGGGAAGTTCAGATTACATATCAGGAAGAAGTTCTTGACTGTGAGGGTAGTGAGACACTGGAACAGGCTGCTCAAAGTGGTAAATGCTCCATCCCTGGCAGTGTTCAAGGCCAAGTTGGACAGAGCCTTGGGTGATGTGGTCTAGTGTGAGGAGTCCTTGTCCATGGCAGGGGGGTTGGTCCTTTCCAACCCAAACCATTCTGTGATTCTAAGAACGAGAGGAACAGCCTGGTTGCACACACGCTCCACATGGTGTGCACCACTATTCCTAGGCTCATGCACAGGAGCAGCAGCAAAGCAAACTGCTGCATAACTGACTGAGCACCGCTGCAGAATCAGACATTTAAACACAGGTGACTGTCCACAGTTCCTACAGATTTTCAGAAAAAGATTGGTTGCAGCTAATGGAAAAAACGGTGTCTTAATACATAACAAAAACACGGTCCAGAAATTACTGGTGTTTTTTGGCTCTTGTATCTGTCGTATTTCCATTAACTCTTCAGTGAAACTTTATCTTTTTCATGCTAATACAGCTCCAAATGCGGAGTGTATCCTGGATGATTTTCTGCTGTCCTTAAAGGCTACTACTCAAAAAACACGTAACCTAGCACACATTTCAAAAATCAATATAGGTTATAAAAATGGCTGGGTTTTCAAATAATTCCTCCTTTTTCCTTGAAACCTTCCACTTCTGTAGATGTGTCACAATAAACATG
The DNA here is from genome assembly GCF_000696875.1 of Nestor notabilis. Classification (NCBI taxonomy): domain Eukaryota; kingdom Metazoa; phylum Chordata; class Aves; order Psittaciformes; family Psittacidae; genus Nestor; species Nestor notabilis. The sequence continues at coordinate 2,298 of NW_009940412.1, read as the reverse complement.
AAGAGCAAGAAATTGTACCATTCAGGCTAGATGGTTTTGTCTCGTTTTATTAGAGCAGTGGAAAAAATTTTAGCACTTACAAGTCATCTGATTTTTCAAGGGGATTTATTTATTTAATTTTCATTCATGCAGATAAAGATGCTCAGTCATGTTCCATTTATGTTGTCATTAAGAAACCTTAAGCCAGTTTCCAGTGTCTCGTTAAAAAGAGCTACCTGTCACATTTTGAGTCCCACTTAACAGCTGTAAAAATTCCTGGTTTACACAGGAGATTTTGCTGGAGAGATTCAAGTGCAAATCTCTTGTCTCCAGTTGTTTTAGTCCTGTGTTTAATTTTTTATTTAATTGTCATAATCAGATAACACATCAAATTCATCAATTCTGTTTAATATTAGTATCAGTTGTCCCAAAAAAAGGAAAGATAGCCTGTACCTTACTTTCTAGTGTCACATCTGCACATCTCTCCACCTGCTGAGAGTATTTTTTTTTTCCTTATTGCTGTCAGATGTCATTGACTAAAACAGAGAGTAGAGATCACTACTCAAGCATGAATGCACAAACTGGCAGTCCAGTAAGCAGGTAAAGCAGTGTTGAAGTTCCTGATATAAGTCATCTTAGAAGTAACCTTTCCTTTACAAGAGTTTACTAATAATATATTAATTCAGTTAAAAGTGTTAATATGGATTTTGGGGGTTACTATTTTTCTTCAACAAAATCTCCTTTCTGACAATTATTTTCCAAAAACCATTTACCTGCAACATTCTTCAAAACACAGCCTCTGCCAACTGTGTGTTTTACAGCATCACATGATCAGCTTCCACTAATTAGAGAAATACAGAAATTATCCTGATTTCTGGATGTATTTTTAAATGTAATGCATTTTTGAAAAACTTTTTTTTTCCCTAAAGCTTTCTCAGAATCTTATTGTTATGAATCTATTAACTACCTGAAGGAGGTCACTAGTACTACAGTGATCAGACAGATAAACACAGCAGTAGTATCAATGTTTGACTAGCTCTTCTGTCATTGCTGTGGGCACAGAATTCTGTCAAGGGGTAGATGATAATACAATTTGAAATTTCAAGGAACGAAAAAGAGCATGAAAAGAATTTTTATTAAGGCTTCATTAATAAACTCTGAAAAACACAATATCTACAAATTAGTTTTGCACATAATACATATGAGAAAGGATGATCTTTTAATATAAATTGTTTGCAGTTTTGATAGCACTGAAGTCATAATGTATGCTCTTTAAAAGTTGCCAAGGTCATAAGTATTTAACAATTGCCACATTTGAAAATTGCTTACTTTAGGCAGACCAGTTTGACTTGATATTTCATTGTTTTTCTTATTTAAAAAAAAAAAAAACTGTTGGGGTTTTTATTTTTGTTTATTAATACTGAGGTCTTCTAGCTATGTACAATGATATATTTAGCCATAGAATAGAACATTTCTCTTAAACAGTCAAGCGTGAAATCTGTTGTTAAGAGAAACGAGAAAGTGAAGTTAACTGGTGCCTCAGTTGGAAATTTTTTGCCTGCTTTATTGTGCTTTTTTAATGGCAGATTGAACAGTTCTCAGATCAGTATGCTAGCATTGCCACCAGTTCTCTAACATGACTACAGGCACAATCACAGTCAAAGACCAGAGAAACTACTGGCATGACACTAAAAAATGCCACTGCTGTGCCTTTAAACAAAGAAATTATATGAAGTTATTGTAAAATATATCTACACTCAAAACACTAGTCTTTTGAAGCACTGCTCTTTGTTACTGAATGTAGAATATACTGAAGATTTATTTACTACTTTAGAGATCACTGAGAAGCACATTCTCAGATAAATTTGGGCACCCTGAACATGACATTACAGACATTAGCAGAAGATAGGGAGCCTCCCTCTCCTTGCAGATCATTTACAATCCATCTCTCACTAGGTGTTCATTAGACCCTTGTTGTCACCTAATCTACAAATATTTTTACACACTATTTAGCTTGTAAGCACAATATGATTTCAGTTCTTTCACCAGATGACTCTAACCTTGTTGAAAAGGAGCATTACTTGAAGAAATCATTAAGGCACTGAATCTTGCCAAAGGATGACAGCAGAGCATTGTAAAAAGGAGAGATTACCTGTAAATGTTACCACATTAAAGATCTCTTCACAATTTCTTGTACAGATGGAAAATATACGCTTGTTTGTGGGTATGTTTTGCTGACATTGTAACATCCTTACGCACTGGGGTTTTGATACACAGATGTATTTTTAAATAATATTTTATAATCTATATTATTTTAAT